>NW_026948702.1:0-52985 GCF_035770615.1 Melospiza melodia melodia | reverse complement strand
TCTGGGATTGTGTGCGCACCTTGCCAACTGATAGAAAACAGTACCTTTGCACTCTCCTGACTTTTCCAATCACAGGAACATTCGATTGGAAGCTGTTTTGGACAACTTTTCTTTTCTTCCTGCCAAACACTTGGCAGACATCGTGCAACTTCTAGAACACGATGGGAGATGTTTTCTGTGCTGGCACAGTTTTTCCTAGCCAGACATAGTGGAAAAGCTTGTTGCCGAGGTGTAGATGAGAAGAGGAGCTAAAGAGGAAGGTAGGATGCTCTCCGGAGGTAAGAGCCGCTGCCGGGCGTCTTTCGGCAGAAGCCGCGCTAAGGAGAGCGCTGTGAGCGGCACAATCGTCTTTGCGCGAAGAAGCCGCTTCTTGGGCTCCGGCAGCCGGCGAGAGCGGCAGCTTCGGGAAGGTGAAGAAGCAAGCTGTACAACACTGGGATGGTGTGCGCACCTTGCCAACTGATAGAAAACAGTACCTTTGCACTCTCCTGACTTTTCCAATCACAGGAACATTCGATTGGAAGCTGTTTTGGACAACTTTTCTTTTCTTCCTGCCAAACACTTGGCAGACATCCGTGCAACTTCTAGAACACGATGGGAGATGTTTTCTGTGCTGGCACAGTTTTTCCTAGCCAGACATAGTGGAAAAGCTTTTTGCCGAGGTGTAGATGAGAAGAGGAGCTAAAGAGGAAGGTAGGATGCTCTCCGGAGGTAAGAGCCGCTGCCGGGCGTCTTTCGGCAGAAGCCGCGCTAAGGAGAGCACTGTGAGCGGCACAATCGTCTTTGCGCGAAGAAGCCGCTTCTTGGGCTCCGGCAGCCGGCGAGAGCGGCAGCTTCGGGAAGGTGAAGAAGCAAGCTGTACAACACTGGGATTGTGTGCGCACCTTGCCAACTGATAGAAAACAGTACCTTTGCACTCTCCTGACTTTTCCAATCACAGGAACATTCGATTGGAAGCTGTTTTGGACAACTTTTCTTTTCTTCCTGCCAAACACTTGGCAGACATCCGTGCAACTTCTAGAACACGATGGGAGATGTTTTCTGTGCTGGCACAGTTTTTCCTAGCCAGACATAGTGGAAAAGCTTGTTGCCGAGGTGTAGATGAGAAGAGGAGCTAAAGAGGAAGGTAGGATGCTCTCCGGAGGTAAGAGCCGCTGCCGGGCGTCTTTCGGCAGAAGCCGCGCTAAGGAGAGCGCTGTGAGCGGCACAATCGTCTTTGCGCGAAGAAGCCGCTTCTTAGGCTCCGGCAGCCGGCGAGAGCGGCAGCTTCGGAAGGTGAAGAAGCAAGCTGTACAACACTGGGATTGTGTGCGCACCTTGCCAACTGATAGAAAACAGTACCTTTGCACTCTCCTGACTTTTCCAATCACAGGAACATTCGATTGGAAGCCGTTTTGGACAACTTTTCTTTTCTTCCTGCCAAACACTTGGCAGACATCCGTGCAACTTCTAGAACACGATGGGAGATGTTTTCTGTGCTGGCACAGTTTTTCCTAGCCAGACATAGTGGAAAAGCTTGTTGCCGAGGTGTAGATGAGAAGAGGAGCTAAAGAGGAAGGTAGGATGCTCTCCGGAGGTAAGAGCCGCTGCCGGGCGTCTTTCGGCAGAAGCCGCGCTAAGGAGAGCACTGTGAGCGGCACAATCGTCTTTGCGCGAAGAAGCCGCTTCTTGGGCTCCGGCAGCCGGCGAGAGCGGCAGCTTCGGGAAGGTGAAGAAGCAAGCTGTACAACACTGGGATTGTGTGCGCACCTTGCCAACTGATAGAAAACAGTACCTTTGCACTCTCCTGACTTTTCCAATCACAGGAACATTCGATTGGAAGCTGTTTTGGACAACTTTTCTTTTCTTCCTGCCAAACACTTGGCAGACATCCGTGCAACTTCTAGAACACGATGGGAGATGTTTTCTGTGCTGGCACAGTTTTTCCTAGCCAGACATAGTGGAAAAGCTTGTTGCCGAGGTGTAGATGAGAAGAGGAGCTAAAGAGGAAGGTAGGATGCTCTCCGGAGGTAAGAGCCGCTGCCGGGCGTCTTTCGGCAGAAGCCGCGCTAAGGAGAGCGCTGTGAGCGGCACAATCGTCTTTGCGCGAAGAAGCCGCTTCTTGGCTCCGGCAGCCGGCGAGAGCGGCAGCTTCGGGAAGGTGAAGAAGCAAGCTGTACAACACTGGGATTGTGTGCGCACCTTGCCAACTGATAGAAAACAGTACCTTTGCACTCTCCTGACTTTTCCAATCACAGGAACACTCGATTGGAAGCTGTTTTGGACAACTTTTCTTTTCTTCCTGCCAAACACTTGGCAGACATCCGTGCAACTTCTAGAACACGATGGGAGATGTTTTCTGTGCTGGCACAGTTTTTCCTAGCCAGACATAGTGGAAAAGCTTGTTGCCGAGGTGTAGATGAGAAGAGGAGCTAAAGAGGAAGGTAGGATGCTCTCCGGAGGTAAGAGCCGCTGCCGGGCGTCTTTCGGCAGAAGCCGCGCTAGGGAGAGCACTGTGAGCGGCACAATCGTCTTTGCGCGAAGAAGCCGCTTCTTGGGCTCCGGCAGCCGGCGAGAGCGGCAGCTTCGGGAAGGTGAAGAAGCAAGCTGTACAACACTGGGATTGTGTGCGCACCTTGCCAACTGATAGAAAACAGTACCTTTGCACTCTCCTGACTTTTCCAATCACAGGAACATTCGATTGGAAGCTGTTTTGGACAACTTTTCTTTTCTTCCTGCCAAACACTTGGCAGACATCCGTGCAACTTCTAGAACACGATGGGAGATGTTTTCTGTGCTGGCACAGTTTTTCCTAGCCAGACATAGTGGAAAAGCTTGTTGCCGAGGTGTAGATGAGAAGAGGAGCTAAAGAGGAAGGTAGGATGCTCTCCGGAGGTAAGAGCCGCTGCCGGGCGTCTTTCGGCAGAAGCCGCGCTAAGGAGAGCACTGTGAGCGGCACAATCGTCTTTGCGCGAAGAAGCCGCTTCTTGGGCTCCGGCAGCCGGCGAGAGCGGCAGCTTCGGGAAGGTGAAGAAGCAAGCTGTACAACACTGGGATTGTGTGCGCACCTTGCCAACTGATAGAAAACAGTACCTTTGCACTCTCCTGACTTTTCCAATCACAGGAACATTCGATTGGAAGCTGTTTTGGACAACTTTTCTTTTCTTCCTGCCAAACACTTGGCAGACATCCGTGCAACTTCTAGAACACGAGGGGAGATGTTTTCTGTGCTGGCACAGTTTTTCCTAGCCAGACATAGTGGAAAAGCTTGTTGCCGAGGTGTAGATGAGAAGAGGAGCTAAAGAGGAAGGTAGGATGCTCTCCGGAGGTAAGAGCCGCTGCCGGGCGTCTTTCGGCAGAAGCCGCGCTAAGGAGAGCGCTGTGAGCGGCACAATCGTCTTTGCGCGAAGAAGCCGCTTCTTGGGCTCCGGCAGCCGGCGAGAGCGGCAGCTTCGGGAAGGTGAAGAAGCAAGCTGTACAACACTGGGATTGTGTGCGCACCTTGCCAACTGATAGAAAACAGTACCTTTGCACTCTCCTGACTTTTCCAATCACAGGAACATTCGATTGGAAGCTGTTTTGGACAACTTTTCTTTTCTTCCTGCCAAACACTTGGCAGACATCCGTGCAACTTCTAGAACACGATGGGAGATGTTTTCTGTGCTGGCACAGTTTTTCCTAGCCAGACATAGTGGAAAAGCTTGTTGCCGAGGTGTAGATGAGAAGAGGAGCTAAAGAGGAAGGTAGGATGCTCTCCGGAGGTAAGAGCCGCTGCCGGGCGTCTTTCGGCAGAAGCCGCGCTAAGGAGAGCACTGTGAGCGGCACAATCGTCTTTGCGCGAAGAAGCCGCTTCTTGGGCTCCGGCAGCCGGCGAGAGCGGCAGCTTCGGGAAGGTGAAGAAGCAAGCTGTACAACACTGGGATTGTGTGCGCACCTTGCCAACTGATAGAAAACAGTACCTTTGCACTCTCCTGACTTTTCCAATCACAGGAACATTCGATTGGAAGCTGTTTTGGACAACTTTTCTTTTCTTCCTGCCAAACACTTGGCAGACATCCGTGCAACTTCTAGAACACGATGGGAGATGTTTTCTGTGCTGGCACAGTTTTTCCTAGCCAGACATAGTGGAAAAGCTTGTTGCCGAGGTGTAGATGAGAAGAGGAGCTAAAGAGGAAGGTAGGATGCTCTCCGGAGGTAAGAGCCGCTGCCGGGCGTCTTTCGGCAGAAGCCGCGCTAAGGAGAGCACTGTGAGCGGCACAATCGTCTTTGCGCGAAGAAGCCGCTTCTTGGGCTCCGGCAGCCGGCGAGAGCGGCAGCTTCGGGAAGGTGAAGAAGCAAGCTGTACAACACTGGGATTGTGTGCGCACCTTGCCAACTGATAGAAAACAGTACCTTTGCACTCTCCTGACTTTTCCAATCACAGGAACATTCGATTGGAAGCCGTTTTGGACAACTTTTCTTTTCTTCCTGCCAAACACTTGGCAGACATCCGTGCAACTTCTAGAACACGATGGGAGATGTTTTCTGTGCTGGCACAGTTTTTCCTAGCCAGACATAGTGGAAAAGCTTTTTGCCGAGGTGTAGATGAGAAGAGGAGCTAAAGAGGAAGGTAGGATGCTCTCCGGAGGTAAGAGCCGCTGCCGGGCGTCTTTCGGCAGAAGCCGCGCTAAGGAGAGCACTGTGAGCGGCACAATCGTCTTTGCGCGAAGAAGCCGCTTCTTGGGCTCCGGCAGCCGGCGAGAGCGGCAGCTTCGGGAAGGTGAAGAAGCAAGCTGTACAACACTGGGATGGTGTGCCCACCTTGCCAACTGATAGAAAACAGTACCTTTGCACTCTCCTGACTATTCAATCACAGGAACATTCGATTGGAAGCCGTTTTGGACAACTTTCTTTTCTTCCTGCCAAACACTTGGCAGACATCCGTGCAACTTCTAGAACACGATGGGAGATGTTTTCTGTGCTGGCACAGTTTTTCCTAGCCAGACATAGTGGAAAAGCTTTTTGCCGAGGTGTAGATGAGAAGAGGAGCTAAAGAGGAAGGTAGGATGCTCTCCGGAGGTAAGAGCCGCTGCCGGGCGTCTTTCGGCAGAAGCCGCGCTAAGGAGAGCGCTGTGAGCGGCACAATCGTCTTTGCGCGAAGAAGCCGCTTCTTGGGCTCCGGCAGCCGGCGAGAGCGGCAGCTTCGGGAAGGTGAAGAAGCAAGCTGTACAACACTGGGATTGTGTGCGCACCTTGCCAACTGATAGAAAACAGTACCTTTGCACTCTCCTGACTTTTCCAATCACAGGAACACTCGATTGGAAGCTGTTTTGGACAACTTTTCTTTTCTTCCTGCCAAACACTTGGCAGACATCCGTGCAACTTCTAGAACACGATGGGAGATGTTTTCTGTGCTGGCACAGTTTTTCCTAGCCAGACATAGTGGAAAAGCTTGTTGCCGAGGTGTAGATGAGAAGAGGAGCTAAAGAGGAAGGTAGGATGCTCTCCGGAGGTAAGAGCCGCTGCCGGGCGTCTTTCGGCAGAAGCCGCGCTAGGGAGAGCACTGTGAGCGGCACAATCGTCTTTGCGCGAAGAAGCCGCTTCTTGGGCTCCGGCAGCCGGCGAGAGCGGCAGCTTCGGGAAGGTGAAGAAGCAAGCTGTACAACACTGGGATTGTGTGCGCACCTTGCCAACTGATAGAAAACAGTACCTTTGCACTCTCCTGACTTTTCCAATCACAGGAACATTCGATTGGAAGCTGTTTTGGACAACTTTTCTTTTCTTCCTGCCAAACACTTGGCAGACATCCGTGCAACTTCTAGAACACGAGGGGAGATGTTTTCTGTGCTGGCACAGTTTTTCCTAGCCAGACATAGTGGAAAAGCTTGTTGCCGAGGTGTAGATGAGAAGAGGAGCTAAAGAGGAAGGTAGGATGCTCTCCGGAGGTAAGAGCCGCTGCCGGGCGTCTTTCGGCAGAAGCCGCGCTAAGGAGAGCGCTGTGAGCGGCACAATCGTCTTTGCGCGAAGAAGCCGCTTCTTGGGCTCCGGCAGCCGGCGAGAGCGGCAGCTTCGGGAAGGTGAAGAAGCAAGCTGTACAACACTGGGATTGTGTGCGCACCTTGCCAACTGATAGAAAACAGTACCTTTGCACTCTCCTGACTTTTCCAATCACAGGAACATTCGATTGGAAGCCGTTTTGGACAACTTTTCTTCCTGCCAAACACTTGGCAGACATCCGTGCAACTTCTAGAACACGATGGGAGATGTTTTCTGTGCTGGCACAGTTTTTCCTAGCCAGACATAGTGGAAAAGCTTGTTGCCGAGGTGTAGATGAGAAGAGGAGCTAAAGAGGAAGGTAGGATGCTCTCCGGAGGTAAGAGCCGCTGCCGGGCGTCTTTCGGCAGAAGCCGCGCTAAGGAGAGCGCTGTGAGCGGCACAATCGTCTTTGCGCGAAGAAGCCGCTTCTTGGGCTCCGGCAGCCGGCGAGAGCGGCAGCTTCGGGAAGGTGAAGAAGCAAGCTGTACAACACTGGGATTGTGTGCGCACCTTGCCAACTGATAGAAAACAGTACCTTTGCACTCTCCTGACTTTTCCAATCACAGGAACATTCGATTGGAAGCTGTTTTGGACAACTTTTCTTTTCTTCCTGCCAAACACTTGGCAGACATCCGTGCAACTTCTAGAACACGATGGGAGATGTTTTCTGTGCTGGCACAGTTTTTCCTAGCCAGACATAGTGGAAAAGCTTGTTGCCGAGGTGTAGATGAGAAGAGGAGCTAAAGAGGAAGGTAGGATGCTCTCCGGAGGTAAGAGCCGCTGCCGGGCGTCTTTCGGCAGAAGCCGCGCTAAGGAGAGCGCTGTGAGCGGCACAATCGTCTTTGCGCGAAGAAGCCGCTTCTTGGGCTCCGGCAGCCGGCGAGAGCGGCAGCTTCGGGAAGGTGAAGAAGCAAGCTGTACAACACTGGGATGGTGTGCGCACCTTGCCAACTGATAGAAAACAGTACCTTTGCACTCTCCTGACTTTTCCAATCACAGGAACATTCGATTGGAAGCTGTTTTGGACAACTTTTCTTTTCTTCCTGCCAAACACTTGGCAGACATCCGTGCAACTTCTAGAACACGATGGGAGATGTTTTCTGTGCTGGCACAGTTTTTCCTAGCCAGACATAGTGGAAAAGCTTTTTGCCGAGGTGTAGATGAGAAGAGGAGCTAAAGAGGAAGGTAGGATGCTCTCCGGAGGTAAGAGCCGCTGCCGGGCGTCTTTCGGCAGAAGCCGCGCTAAGGAGAGCACTGTGAGCGGCACAATCGTCTTTGCGCGAAGAAGCCGCTTCTTGGGCTCCGGCAGCCGGCGAGAGCGGCAGCTTCGGGAAGGTGAAGAAGCAAGCTGTACAACACTGGGATTGTGTGCGCACCTTGCCAACTGATAGAAAACAGTACCTTTGCACTCTCCTGACTTTTCCAATCACAGGAACATTCGATTGGAAGCTGTTTTGGACAACTTTTCTTTTCTTCCTGCCAAACACTTGGCAGACATCCGTGCAACTTCTAGAACACGATGGGAGATGTTTTCTGTGCTGGCACAGTTTTTCCTAGCCAGACATAGTGGAAAAGCTTGTTGCGAGGTGTAGATGAGAAGAGGAGCTAAAGAGGAAGGTAGGATGCTCTCCGGAGGTAAGAGCCGCTGCCGGGCGTCTTTCGGCAGAAGCCGCGCTAAGGAGAGCGCTGTGAGCGGCACAATCGTCTTTGCGCGAAGAAGCCGCTTCTTAGGCTCCGGCAGCCGGCGAGAGCGGCAGCTTCGGGAAGGTGAAGAAGCAAGCTGTACAACACTGGGATTGTGTGCGCACCTTGCCAACTGATAGAAAACAGTACCTTTGCACTCTCCTGACTTTTCCAATCACAGGAACATTCGATTGGAAGCCGTTTTGGACAACTTTTCTTTTCTTCCTGCCAAACACTTGGCAGACATCCGTGCAACTTCTAGAACACGATGGGAGATGTTTTCTGTGCTGGCACAGTTTTTCCTAGCCAGACATAGTGGAAAAGCTTGTTGCCGAGGTGTAGATGAGAAGAGGAGCTAAAGAGGAAGGTAGGATGCTCTCCGGAGGTAAGAGCCGCTGCCGGGCGTCTTTCGGCAGAAGCCGCGCTAAGGAGAGCACTGTGAGCGGCACAATCGTCTTTGCGCGAAGAAGCCGCTTCTTGGGCTCCGGCAGCCGGCGAGAGCGGCAGCTTCGGGAAGGTGAAGAAGCAAGCTGTACAACACTGGGATTGTGTGCGCACCTTGCCAACTGATAGAAAACAGTACCTTTGCACTCTCCTGACTTTTCCAATCACAGGAACATTCGATTGGAAGCTGTTTTGGACAACTTTTCTTTTCTTCCTGCCAAACACTTGGCAGACATCCGTGCAACTTCTAGAACACGATGGGAGATGTTTTCTGTGCTGGCACAGTTTTTCCTAGCCAGACATAGTGGAAAAGCTTGTTGCCGAGGTGTAGATGAGAAGAGGAGCTAAAGAGGAAGGTAGGATGCTCTCCGGAGGTAAGAGCCGCTGCCGGGCGTCTTTCGGCAGAAGCCGCGCTAAGGAGAGCGCTGTGAGCGGCACAATCGTCTTTGCGCGAAGAAGCCGCTTCTTAGGCTCCGGCAGCCGGCGAGAGCGGCAGCTTCGGGAAGGTGAAGAAGCAAGCTGTACAACACTGGGATTGTGTGCGCACCTTGCCAACTGATAGAAAACAGTACCTTTGCACTCTCCTGACTTTTCCAATCACAGGAACATTCGATTGGAAGCCGTTTTGGACAACTTTTCTTTTCTTCCTGCCAAACACTTGGCAGACATCCGTGCAACTTCTAGAACACGATGGGAGATGTTTTCTGTGCTGGCACAGTTTTTCCTAGCCAGACATAGTGGAAAAGCTTGTTGCCGAGGTGTAGATGAGAAGAGGAGCTAAAGAGGAAGGTAGGATGCTCTCCGGAGGTAAGAGCCGCTGCCGGGCGTCTTTCGGCAGAAGCCGCGCTAAGGAGAGCACTGTGAGCGGCACAATCGTCTTTGCGCGAAGAAGCCGCTTCTTGGGCTCCGGCAGCCGGCGAGAGCGGCAGCTTCGGGAAGGTGAAGAAGCAAGCTGTACAACACTGGGATTGTGTGCGCACCTTGCCAACTGATAGAAAACAGTACCTTTGCACTCTCCTGACTTTTCCAATCACAGGAACATTCGATTGGAAGCTGTTTTGGACAACTTTTCTTTTCTTCCTGCCAAACACTTGGCAGACATCCGTGCAACTTCTAGAACACGATGGGAGATGTTTTCTGTGCTGGCACAGTTTTTCCTAGCCAGACATAGTGGAAAAGCTTGTTGCCGAGGTGTAGATGAGAAGAGGAGCTAAAGAGGAAGGTAGGATGCTCTCCGGAGGTAAGAGCCGCTGCCGGGCGTCTTTCGGCAGAAGCCGCGCTAAGGAGAGCGCTGTGAGCGGCACAATCGTCTTTGCGCGAAGAAGCCGCTTCTTGGGCTCCGGCAGCCGGCGAGAGCGGCAGCTTCGGGAAGGTGAAGAAGCAAGCTGTACAACACTGGGATTGTGTGCGCACCTTGCCAACTGATAGAAAACAGTACCTTTGCACTCTCCTGACTTTTCCAATCACAGGAACACTCGATTGGAAGCTGTTTTGGACAACTTTTCTTTTCTTCCTGCCAAACACTTGGCAGACATCCGTGCAACTTCTAGAACACGAGGGGAGATGTTTTCTGTGCTGGCACAGTTTTTCCTAGCCAGACATAGTGGAAAAGCTTGTTGCCGAGGTGTAGATGAGAAGAGGAGCTAAAGAGGAAGGTAGGATGCTCTCCGGAGGTAAGAGCCGCTGCCGGGCGTCTTTCGGCAGAAGCCGCGCTAAGGAGAGCGCTGTGAGCGGCACAATCGTCTTTGCGCGAAGAAGCCGCTTCTTGGGCTCCGGCAGCCGGCGAGAGCGGCAGCTTCGGAAGGTGAAGAAGCAAGCTGTACAACACTGGGATTGTGTGCGCACCTTGCCAACTGATAGAAAACAGTACCTTTGCACTCTCCTGACTTTTCCAATCACAGGAACATTCGATTGGAAGCTGTTTTGGACAACTTTTCTTTTCTTCCTGCCAAACACTTGGCAGACATCCGTGCAACTTCTAGAACACGATGGGAGATGTTTTCTGTGCTGGCACAGTTTTTCCTAGCCAGACATAGTGGAAAAGCTTGTTGCCGAGGTGTAGATGAGAAGAGGAGCTAAAGAGGAAGGTAGGATGCTCTCCGGAGGTAAGAGCCGCTGCCGGGCGTCTTTCGGCAGAAGCCGCGCTAAGGAGAGCACTGTGAGCGGCACAATCGTCTTTGCGCGAAGAAGCCGCTTCTTGGGCTCCGGCAGCCGGCGAGAGCGGCAGCTTCGGGAAGGTGAAGAAGCAAGCTGTACAACACTGGGATTGTGTGCGCACCTTGCCAACTGATAGAAAACAGTACCTTTGCACTCTCCTGACTTTTCCAATCACAGGAACATTCGATTGGAAGCTGTTTTGGACAACTTTTCTTTTCTTCCTGCCAAACACTTGGCAGACATCCGTGCAACTTCTAGAACACGATGGGAGATGTTTTCTGTGCTGGCACAGTTTTTCCTAGCCAGACATAGTGGAAAAGCTTTTTGCCGAGGTGTAGATGAGAAGAGGAGCTAAAGAGGAAGGTAGGATGCTCTCCGGAGGTAAGAGCCGCTGCCGGGCGTCTTTCGGCAGAAGCCGCGCTAAGGAGAGCGCTGTGAGGGGCACAATCGTCTTTGCGCGAAGAAGCCGCTTCTTGGGCTCCGGCAGCCGGCGAGAGCGGCAGCTTCGGGAAGGTGAAGAAGCAAGCTGTACAACACTGGGATGGTGTGCGCACCTTGCCAACTGATAGAAAACAGTACCTTTGCACTCTCCTGACTTTTCCAATCACAGGAACATTCGATTGGAAGCTGTTTTGGACAACTTTTCTTTTCTTCCTGCCAAACACTTGGCAGACATCCGTGCAACTTCTAGAACACGATGGAGATGTTTTCTGTGCTGGCACAGTTTTTCCTAGCCAGACATAGTGGAAAAGCTTGTTGCCGAGGTGTAGATGAGAAGAGGAGCTAAAGAGGAAGGTAGGATGCTCTCCGGAGGTAAGAGCCGCTGCCGGGCGTCTTTCGGCAGAAGCCGCGCTAAGGAGAGCACTGTGAGCGGCACAATCGTCTTTGCGCGAAGAAGCCGCTTCTTGGGCTCCGGCAGCCGGCGAGAGCGGCAGCTTCGGGAAGGTGAAGAAGCAAGCTGTACAACACTGGGATTGTGTGCGCACCTTGCCAACTGATAGAAAACAGTACCTTTGCACTCTCCTGACTTTTCCAATCACAGGAACATTCGATTGGAAGCTGTTTTGGACAACTTTTCTTTTCTTCCTGCCAAACACTTGGCAGACATCCGTGCAACTTCTAGAACACGATGGGAGATGTTTTCTGTGCTGGCACAGTTTTTCCTAGCCAGACATAGTGGAAAAGCTTGTTGCCGAGGTGTAGATGAGAAGAGGAGCTAAAGAGGAAGGTAGGATGCTCTCCGGAGGTAAGAGCCGCTGCCGGGCGTCTTTCGGCAGAAGCCGCGCTAAGGAGAGCGCTGTGAGCGGCACAATCGTCTTTGCGCGAAGAAGCCGCTTCTTAGGCTCCGGCAGCCGGCGAGAGCGGCAGCTTCGGGAAGGTGAAGAAGCAAGCTGTACAACACTGGGATTGTGTGCGCACCTTGCCAACTGATAGAAAACAGTACCTTTGCACTCTCCTGACTTTTCCAATCACAGGAACATTCGATTGGAAGCTGTTTTGGACAACTTTTCTTTTCTTCCTGCCAAACACTTGGCAGACATCCGTGCAACTTCTAGAACACGATGGGAGATGTTTTCTGTGCTGGCACAGTTTTTCCTAGCCAGACATAGTGGGAAAGCTTGTTGCCGAGGTGTAGATGAGAAGAGGAGCTAAAGAGGAAGGTAGGATGCTCTCCGGAGGTAAGAGCCGCTGCCGGGCGTCTTTCGGCAGAAGCCGCGCTAAGGAGAGCACTGTGAGCGGCACAATCGTCTTTGCGCGAAGAAGCCGCTTCTTGGGCTCCGGCAGCCGGCGAGAGCGGCAGCTTCGGGAAGGTGAAGAAGCAAGCTGTACAACACTGGGATTGTGTGCGCACCTTGCCAACTGATAGAAAACAGTACCTTTGCACTCTCCTGACTTTTCCAATCACAGGAACATTCGATTGGAAGCTGTTTTGGACAACTTTTCTTTTCTTCCTGCCAAACACTTGGCAGACATCCGTGCAACTTCTAGAACACGATGGGAGATGTTTTCTGTGCTGGAACAGTTTTTCCTAGCCAGACATAGTGGAAAAGCTTGTTGCCGAGGTGTAGATGAGAAGAGGAGCTAAAGAGGAAGGTAGGATGCTCTCCGGAGGTAAGAGCCGCTGCCGGGCGTCTTTCGGCAGAAGCCGCGCTAAGGAGAGCACTGTGAGCGGCACAATCGTCTTTGCGCGAAGAAGCCACTTCTTGGGCTCCGGCAGCCGGCGAGAGCGGCAGCTTCGGAAGGTGAAGAAGCAAGCTGTACAACACTGGGATTGTGTGCGCACCTTGCCAACTGATAGAAAACAGTACCTTTGCACTCTCCTGACTTTTCCAATCACAGGAACATTCGATTGGAAGCTGTTTTGGACAACTTTTCTTTTCTTCCTGCCAAACACTTGGCAGACATCCGTGCAACTTCTAGAACACGATGGGAGATGTTTTCTGTGCTGGCACAGTTTTTCCTAGCCAGACATAGTGGAAAAGCTTGTTGCCGAGGTGTAGATGAGAAGAGGAGCTAAAGAGGAAGGTAGGATGCTCTCCGGAGGTAAGAGCCGCTGCCGGGCGTCTTTCGGCAGAAGCCGCGCTAAGGAGAGCACTGTGAGCGGCACAATCGTCTTTGCGCGAAGAAGCCGCTTCTTGGGCTCCGGCAGCCGGCGAGAGCGGCAGCTTCGGGAAGGTGAAGAAGCAAGCTGTACAACACTGGGATTGTGTGCGCACCTTGCCAACTGATAGAAAACAGTACCTTTGCACTCTCCTGACTTTTCCAATCACAGGAACATTCGATTGGAAGCTGTTTTGGACAACTTTTCTTTTCTTCCTGCCAAACACTTGGCAGACATCCGTGCAACTTCTAGAACACGATGGGAGATGTTTTCTGTGCTGGCACAGTTTTTCCTAGCCAGACATAGTGGAAAAGCTTGTTGCCGAGGTGTAGATGAGAAGAGGAGCTAAAGAGGAAGGTAGGATGCTCTCCGGAGGTAAGAGCCGCTGCCGGGCGTCTTTCGGCAGAAGCCGCGCTAAGGAGAGCACTGTGAGCGGCACAATCGTCTTTGCGCGAAGAAGCCGCTTCTTGGGCTCCGGCAGCCGGCGAGAGCGGCAGCTTCGGGAAGGTGAAGAAGCAAGCTGTACAACACTGGGATTGTGTGCGCACCTTGCCAACTGATAGAAAACAGTACCTTTGCACTCTCCTGACTTTTCCAATCACAGGAACATTCGATTGGAAGCTGTTTTGGACAACTTTTCTTCCTGCCAAACACTTGGCAGACATCCGTGCAACTTCTAGAACACGATGGGAGATGTTTTCTGTGCTGGCACAGTTTTTCCTAGCCAGACATAGTGGAAAAGCTTGTTGCCGAGGTGTAGATGAGAAGAGGAGCTAAAGAGGAAGGTAGGATGCTCTCCGGAGGTAAGAGCCGCTGCCGGGCGTCTTTCGGCAGAAGCCGCGCTAAGGAGAGCGCTGTGAGCGGCACAATCGTCTTTGCGCGAAGAAGCCGCTTCTTGGGCTCCGGCAGCCGGCGAGAGCGGCAGCTTCGGGAAGGTGAAGAAGCAAGCTGTACAACACTGGGATTGTGTGCGCACCTTGCCAACTGATAGAAAACAGTACCTTTGCACTCTCCTGACCTTTCCAATCACAGGAACATTCGATTGGAAGCTGTTTTGGACAACTTTTCTTTTCTTCCTGCCAAACACTTGGCAGACATCCGTGCAACTTCTAGAACACGAGGGGAGATGTTTTCTGTGCTGGCACAGTTTTTCCTAGCCAGACATAGTGGAAAAGCTTGTTGCCGAGGTGTAGATGAGAAGAGGAGCTAAAGAGGAAGGTAGGATGCTCTCCGGAGGTAAGAGCCGCTGCCGGGCGTCTTTCGGCAGAAGCCGCGCTAAGGAGAGCACTGTGAGCGGCACAATCGTCTTTGCGCGAAGAAGCCGCTTCTTGGGCTCCGGCAGCCGGCGAGAGCGGCAGCTTCGGAAGGTGAAGAAGCAAGCTGTACAACACTGGGATTGTGTGCGCACCTTGCCAACTGATAGAAAACAGTACCTTTGCACTCTCCTGACTTTTCCAATCACAGGAACATTCGATTGGAAGCTGTTTTGGACAACTTTTCTTTTCTTCCTGCCAAACACTTGGCAGACATCCGTGCAACTTCTAGAACACGATGGAGATGTTTTCTGTGCTGGCACAGTTTTTCCTAGCCAGACATAGTGGAAAAGCTTGTTGCCGAGGTGTAGATGAGAAGAGGAGCTAAAGAGGAAGGTAGGATGCTCTCCGGAGGTAAGAGCCGCTGCCGGGCGTCTTTCGGCAGAAGCCGCGCTAAGGAGAGCACTGTGAGCGGCACAATCGTCTTTGCGCGAAGAAGCCGCTTCTTGGGCTCCGGCAGCCGGCGAGAGCGGCAGCTTCGGAAGGTGAAGAAGCAAGCTGTACAACACTGGGATTGTGTGCGCACCTTGCCAACTGATAGAAAACAGTACCTTTGCACTCTCCTGACTTTTCCAATCACAGGAACATTCGATTGGAAGCTGTTTTGGACAACTTTTCTTTTCTTCCTGCCAAACACTTGGCAGACATCCGTGCAACTTCTAGAACACGATGGGAGATGTTTTCTGTGCTGGCACAGTTTTTCCTAGCCAGACATAGTGGAAAAGCTTTTTGCCGAGGTGTAGATGAGAAGAGGAGCTAAAGAGGAAGGTAGGATGCTCTCCGGAGGTAAAAGCCGCTGCCGGGCGTCTTTCGGCAGAAGCCGCGCTAAGGAGAGCGCTGTGAGCGGCACAATCGTCTTTGCGCGAAGAAGCCGCTTCTTGGGCTCCGGCAGCGGCGAGAGCGGCAGCTTCGGGAAGGTGAAGAAGCAAGCTGTACAACACTGGGATTGTGTGCGCACCTTGCCAACTGATAGAAAACAGTACCTTTGCACTCTCCTGACTTTTCCAATCACAGGAACATTCGATTGGAAGCTGTTTTGGACAACTTTTCTTTTCTTCCTGCCAAACACTTGGCAGACATCCGTGCAACTTCTAGAACACGATGGGAGATGTTTTCTGTGCTGGCACAGTTTTTCCTAGCCAGACATAGTGGAAAAGCTTGTTGCCGAGGTGTAGATGAGAAGAGGAGCTAAAGAGGAAGGTAGGATGCTCTCCGGAGGTAAGAGCCGCTGCCGGGCGTCTTTCGGCAGAAGCCGCGCTAAGGAGAGCACTGTGAGCGGCACAATCGTCTTTGCGCGAAGAAGCCGCTTCTTGGGCTCCGGCAGCCGGCGAGAGCGGCAGCTTCGGGAAGGTGAAGAAGCAAGCTGTACAACACTGGGATTGTGTGCGCACCTTGCCAACTGATAGAAAACAGTACCTTTGCACTCTCCTGACTTTTCAATCACAGGAACATTCGATTGGAAGCTGTTTTGGACAACTTTTCTTTTCTTCCTGCCAAACACTTGGCAGACATCCGTGCAACTTCTAGAACACGATGGGAGATGTTTTCTGTGCTGGCACAGTTTTTCCTAGCCAGACATAGTGGAAAAGCTTTTTGCCGAGGTGTAGATGAGAAGAGGAGCTAAAGAGGAAGGTAGGATGCTCTCCGGAGGTAAGAGCCGCTGCCGGGCGTCTTTCGGCAGAAGCCGCGCTAAGGAGAGCACTGTGAGCGGCACAATCGTCTTTGCGCGAAGAAGCCGCTTCTTGGGCTCCGGCAGCCGGCGAGAGCGGCAGCTTCGGGAAGGTGAAGAAGCAAGCTGTACAACACTGGGATTGTGTGCGCACCTTGCCAACTGATAGAAAACAGTACCTTTGCACTCTCCTGACTTTTCCAATCACAGGAACATTCGATTGGAAGCTGTTTTGGACAACTTTTCTTTTCTTCCTGCCAAACACTTGGCAGACATCCGTGCAACTTCTAGAACACGATGGGAGATGTTTTCTGTGCTGGCACAGTTTTTCCTAGCCAGACATAGTGGAAAAGCAAAAGCTTGTTGCCGAGGTGTAGATGAGAAGAGGAGCTAAAGAGGAAGGTAGGATGCTCTCCGGAGGTAAGAGCCGCTGCCGGGCGTCTTTCGGCAGAAGCCGCGCTAAGGAGAGCACTGTGAGCGGCACAATCGTCTTTGCGCGAAGAAGCCGCTTCTTGGGCTCCGGCAGCCGGCGAGAGCGGCAGCTTCGGGAAGGTGAAGAAGCAAGCTGTACAACACTGGGATTGTGTGCGCACCTTGCCAACTGATAGAAAACAGTACCTTTGCACTCTCCTGACTTTTCCAATCACAGGAACATTCGATTGGAAGCTGTTTTGGACAACTTTTCTTTTCTTCCTGCCAAACACTTGGCAGACATCCGTGCAACTTCTAGAACACGATGGGAGATGTTTTCTGTGCTGGCACAGTTTTTCCTAGCCAGACATAGTGGAAAAGCTTGTTGCCGAGGTGTAGATGAGAAGAGGAGCTAAAGAGGAAGGTAGGATGCTCTCCGGAGGTAAGAGCCGCTGCCGGGCGTCTTTCGGCAGAAGCCGCGCTAAGGAGAGCGCTGTGAGCGGCACAATCGTCTTTGCGCGAAGAAGCCGCTTCTTAGGCTCCGGCAGCCGGCGAGAGCGGCAGCTTCGGGAAGGTGAAGAAGCAAGCTGTACAACACTGGGATTGTGTGCGCACCTTGCCAACTGATAGAAAACAGTACCTTTGCACTCTCCTGACTTTTCCAATCACAGGAACATTCGATTGGAAGCTGTTTTGGACAACTTTTCTTTTCTTCCTGCCAAACACTTGGCAGACATCCGTGCAACTTCTAGAACACGATGGGAGATGTTTTCTGTGCTGGCACAGTTTTTCCTAGCCAGACATAGTGGGAAAGCTTGTTGCCGAGGTGTAGATGAGAAGAGGAGCTAAAGAGGAAGGTAGGATGCTCTCCGGAGGTAAGAGCCGCTGCCGGGCGTCTTTCGGCAGAAGCCGCGCTAAGGAGAGCACTGTGAGCGGCACAATCGTCTTTGCGCGAAGAAGCCGCTTCTTGGGCTCCGGCAGCCGGCGAGAGCGGCAGCTTCGGGAAGGTGAAGAAGCAAGCTGTACAACACTGGGATTGTGTGCGCACCTTGCCAACTGATAGAAAACAGTACCTTTGCACTCTCCTGACTTTTCCAATCACAGGAACATTCGATTGGAAGCTGTTTTGGACAACTTTTCTTTTCTTCCTGCCAAACACTTGGCAGACATCCGTGCAACTTCTAGAACACGATGGGAGATGTTTTCTGTGCTGGCACAGTTTTTCCTAGCCAGACATAGTGGAAAAGCTTTTTGCCGAGGTGTAGATGAGAAGAGGAGCTAAAGAGGAAGGTAGGATGCTCTCCGGAGGTAAGAGCCGCTGCCGGGCGTCTTTCGGCAGAAGCCGCGCTAAGGAGAGCGCTGTGAGCGGCACAATCGTCTTTGCGCGAAGAAGCCGCTTCTTGGGCTCCGGCAGCCGGCGAGAGCGGCAGCTTCGGGAAGGTGAAGAAGCAAGCTGTACAACACTGGGATTGTGTGCGCACCTTGCCAACTGATAGAAAACAGTACCTTTGCACTCTCCTGACTTTTCCAATCACAGGAACATTCGATTGGAAGCTGTTTTGGACAACTTTTCTTTTCTTCCTGCCAAACACTTGGCAGACATCCGTGCAACTTCTAGAACACGATGGGAGATGTTTTCTGTGCTGGCACAGTTTTTCCTAGCCAGACATAGTGGAAAAGCTTGTTGCCGAGGTGTAGATGAGAAGAGGAGCTAAAGAGGAAGGTAGGATGCTCTCCGGAGGTAAGAGCCGCTGCCGGGCGTCTTTCGGCAGAAGCCGCGCTAAGGAGAGCACTGTGAGCGGCACAATCGTCTTTGCGCGAAGAAGCCGCTTCTTGGGCTCCGGCAGCCGGCGAGAGCGGCAGCTTCGGGAAGGTGAAGAAGCAAGCTGTACAACACTGGGATTGTGTGCGCACCTTGCCAACTGATAGAAAACAGTACCTTTGCACTCTCCTGACTTTTCCAATCACAGGAACATTCGATTGGAAGCTGTTTTGGACAACTTTTCTTTTCTTCCTGCCAAACACTTGGCAGACATCCGTGCAACTTCTAGAACACGATGGGAGATGTTTTCTGTGCTGGCACAGTTTTTCCTAGCCAGACATAGTGGAAAAGCTTGTTGCCGAGGTGTAGATGAGAAGAGGAGCTAAAGAGGAAGGTAGGATGCTCTCCGGAGGTAAGAGCCGCTGCCGGGCGTCTTTCGGCAGAAGCCGCGCTAAGGAGAGCACTGTGAGCGGCACAATCGTCTTTGCGCGAAGAAGCCGCTTCTTGGGCTCCGGCAGCCGGCGAGAGCGGCAGCTTCGGGAAGGTGAAGAAGCAAGCTGTACAACACTGGGATTGTGTGCGCACCTTGCCAACTGATAGAAAACAGTACCTTTGCACTCTCCTGACTTTTCCAATCACAGGAACATTCGATTGGAAGCTGTTTTGGACAACTTTTCTTCCTGCCAAACACTTGGCAGACATCCGTGCAACTTCTAGAACACGATGGGAGATGTTTTCTGTGCTGGCACAGTTTTTCCTAGCCAGACATAGTGGAAAAGCTTGTTGCCGAGGTGTAGATGAGAAGAGGAGCTAAAGAGGAAGGTAGGATGCTCTCCGGAGGTAAGAGCCGCTGCCGGGCGTCTTTCGGCAGAAGCCGCGCTAAGGAGAGCGCTGTGAGCGGCACAATCGTCTTTGCGCGAAGAAGCCGCTTCTTGGGCTCCGGCAGCCGGCGAGAGCGGCAGCTTCGGGAAGGTGAAGAAGCAAGCTGTACAACACTGGGATTGTGTGCGCACCTTGCCAACTGATAGAAAACAGTACCTTTGCACTCTCCTGACCTTTCCAATCACAGGAACATTCGATTGGAAGCTGTTTTGGACAACTTTTCTTTTCTTCCTGCCAAACACTTGGCAGACATCCGTGCAACTTCTAGAACACGAGGGGAGATGTTTTCTGTGCTGGCACAGTTTTTCCTAGCCAGACATAGTGGAAAAGCTTGTTGCCGAGGTGTAGATGAGAAGAGGAGCTAAAGAGGAAGGTAGGATGCTCTCCGGAGGTAAGAGCCGCTGCCGGGCGTCTTTCGGCAGAAGCCGCGCTAAGGAGAGCACTGTGAGCGGCACAATCGTCTTTGCGCGAAGAAGCCGCTTCTTGGGCTCCGGCAGCCGGCGAGAGCGGCAGCTTCGGGAAGGTGAAGAAGCAAGCTGTACAACACTGGGATTGTGTGCGCACCTTGCCAACTGATAGAAAACAGTACCTTTGCACTCTCCTGACTTTTCCAATCACAGGAACATTCGATTGGAAGCTGTTTTGGACAACTTTTCTTTTCTTCCTGCCAAACACTTGGCAGACATCCGTGCAACTTCTAGAACACGATGGGAGATGTTTTCTGTGCTGGCACAGTTTTTCCTAGCCAGACATAGTGGAAAAGCTTGTTGCCGAGGTGTAGATGAGAAGAGGAGCTAAAGAGGAAGGTAGGATGCTCTCCGGAGGTAAGAGCCGCTGCCGGGCGTCTTTCGGCAGAAGCCGCGCTAAGGAGAGCACTGTGAGCGGCACAATCGTCTTTGCGCGAAGAAGCCGCTTCTTGGGCTCCGGCAGCCGGCGAGAGCGGCAGCTTCGGGAAGGTGAAGAAGCAAGCTGTACAACACTGGGATTGTGTGCGCACCTTGCCAACTGATAGAAAACAGTACCTTTGCACTCTCCTGACTTTTCCAATCACAGGAACATTCGATTGGAAGCTGTTTTGGACAACTTTTCTTTTCTTCCTGCCAAACACTTGGCAGACATCCGTGCAACTTCTAGAACACGATGGGAGATGTTTTCTGTGCTGGCACAGTTTTTCCTAGCCAGACATAGTGGAAAAGCTTGTTGCCGAGGTGTAGATGAGAAGAGGAGCTAAAGAGGAAGGTAGGATGCTCTCCGGAGGTAAAAGCCGCTGCCGGGCGTCTTTCGGCAGAAGCCGCGCTAAGGAGAGCGCTGTGAGCGGCACAATCGTCTTTGCGCGAAGAAGCCGCTTCTTGGGCTCCGGCAGCCGGCGAGAGCGGCAGCTTCGGGAAGGTGAAGAAGCAAGCTGTACAACACTGGGATTGTGTGCGCACCTTGCCAACTGATAGAAAACAGTACCTTTGCACTCTCCTGACTTTTCCAATCACAGGAACATTCGATTGGAAGCTGTTTTGGACAACTTTTCTTTTCTTCCTGCCAAACACTTGGCAGACATCCGTGCAACTTCTAGAACACGATGGGAGATGTTTTCTGTGCTGGCACAGTTTTTCCTAGCCAGACATAGTGGAAAAGCTTGTTGCCGAGGTGTAGATGAGAAGAGGAGCTAAAGAGGAAGGTAGGATGCTCTCCGGAGGTAAGAGCCGCTGCCGGGCGTCTTTCGGCAGAAGCCGCGCTAAGGAGAGCACTGTGAGCGGCACAATCGTCTTTGCGCGAAGAAGCCGCTTCTTGGGCTCCGGCAGCCGGCGAGAGCGGCAGCTTCGGGAAGGTGAAGAAGCAAGCTGTACAACACTGGGATTGTGTGCGCACCTTGCCAACTGATAGAAAACAGTACCTTTGCACTCTCCTGACTTTTCCAATCACAGGAACATTCGATTGGAAGCTGTTTTGGACAACTTTTCTTTTCTTCCTGCCAAACACTTGGCAGACATCCGTGCAACTTCTAGAACACGAGGGGAGATGTTTTCTGTGCTGGCACAGTTTTTCCTAGCCAGACATAGTGGAAAAGCTTGTTGCCGAGGTGTAGATGAGAAGAGGAGCTAAAGAGGAAGGTAGGATGCTCTCCGGAGGTAAGAGCCGCTGCCGGGCGTCTTTCGGCAGAAGCCGCGCTAAGGAGAGCACTGTGAGCGGCACAATCGTCTTTGCGCGAAGAAGCCGCTTCTTGGGCTCCGGCAGCCGGCGAGAGCGGCAGCTTCGGGAAGGTGAAGAAGCAAGCTGTACAACACTGGGATTGTGTGCGCACCTTGCCAACTGATAGAAAACAGTACCTTTGCACTCTCCTGACTTTTCCAATCACAGGAACATTCGATTGGAAGCTGTTTTGGACAACTTTTCTTTTCTTCCTGCCAAACACTTGGCAGACATCCGTGCAACTTCTAGAACACGATGGGAGATGTTTTCTGTGCTGGCACAGTTTTTCCTAGCCAGACATAGTGGAAAAGCTTGTTGCCGAGGTGTAGATGAGAAGAGGAGCTAAAGAGGAAGGTAGGATGCTCTCCGGAGGTAAGAGCCGCTGCCGGGCGTCTTTCGGCAGAAGCCGCGCTAAGGAGAGCACTGTGAGCGGCACAATCGTCTTTGCGCGAAGAAGCCGCTTCTTGGGCTCCGGCAGCCGGCGAGAGCGGCAGCTTCGGGAAGGTGAAGAAGCAAGCTGTACAACACTGGGATGGTGTGCGCACCTTGCCAACTGATAGAAAACAGTACCTTTGCACTCTCCTGACTTTTCCAATCACAGGAACATTCGATTGGAAGCCGTTTTGGACAACTATTCTTTTCTTCCTGCCAAACACTTGGCAGACATCCGTGCAACTTCTAGAACACGATGGGAGATGTTTTCTGTGCTGGCACAGTTTTTCCTAGCCAGACATAGTGGAAAAGCTTGTTGCCGAGGTGTAGATGAGAAGAGGAGCTAAAGAGGAAGGTAGGATGCTCTCCGGAGGTAAGAGCCGCTGCCGGGCGTCTTTCGGCAGAAGCCGCGCTAAGGAGAGCACTGTGAGCGGCACAATCGTCTTTGCGCGAAGAAGCCGCTTCTTGGGCTCCGGCAGCCGGCGAGAGCGGCAGCTTCGGGAAGGTGAAGAAGCAAGCTGTACAACACTGGGATTGTGTGCGCACCTTGCCAACTGATAGAAAACAGTACCTTTGCACTCTCCTGACCTTTCCAATCACAGGAACATTCGATTGGAAGCTGTTTTGGACAACTTTTCTTTTCTTCCTGCCAAACACTTGGCAGACATCCGTGCAACTTCTAGAACACGATGGGAGATGTTTTCTGTGCTGGCACAGTTTTTCCTAGCCAGACATAGTGGAAAAGCTTGTTGCCGAGGTGTAGATGAGAAGAGGAGCTAAAGAGGAAGGTAGGATGCTCTCCGGAGGTAAGAGCCGCTGCCGGGCGTCTTTCGGCAGAAGCCGCGCTAAGGAGAGCACTGTGACCGGCACAATCGTCTTTGCGCGAAGAAGCCGCTTCTTGGGCTCCGGCAGCCGGCGAGAGCGGCAGCTTCGGGAAGGTGAAGAAGCAAGCTGTACAACACTGGGATTGTGTGCGCACCTTGCCAACTGATAGAAAACAGTACCTTTGCACTCTCCTGACTTTTCCAATCACAGGAACATTCGATTGGAAGCTGTTTTGGACAACTTTTCTTTTCTTCCTGCCAAACACTTGGCAGACATCCGTGCAACTTCTAGAACACGATGGGAGATGTTTTCTGTGCTGGCACAGTTTTTCCTAGCCAGACATAGTGGGAAAGCTTGTTGCCGAGGTGTAGATGAGAAGAGGAGCTAAAGAGGAAGGTAGGATGCTCTCCGGAGGTAAGAGCCGCTGCCGGGCGTCTTTCGGCAGAAGCCGCGCTAAGGAGAGCACTGTGAGCGGCACAATCGTCTTTGCGCGAAGAAGCCGCTTCTTGGGCTCCGGCAGCCGGCGAGAGCGGCAGCTTCGGGAAGGTGAAGAAGCAAGCTGTACAACACTGGGATTGTGTGCGCACCTTGCCAACTGATAGAAAACAGTACCTTTGCACTCTCCTGACTTTTCCAATCACAGGAACATTCGATTGGAAGCTGTTTTGGACAACTTTTCTTTTCTTCCTGCCAAACACTTGGCAGACATCCGTGCAACTTCTAGAACACGATGGGAGATGTTTTCTGTGCTGGCACAGTTTTTCCTAGCCAGACATAGTGGAAAAGCTTGTTGCCGAGGTGTAGATGAGAAGAGGAGCTAAAGAGGAAGGTAGGATGCTCTCCGGAGGTAAGAGCCGCTGCCGGGCGTCTTTCGGCAGAAGCCGCGCTAAGGAGAGCACTGTGAGCGGCACAATCGTCTTTGCGCGAAGAAGCCGCTTCTTGGGCTCCGGCAGCCGGCGAGAGCGGCAGCTTCGGGAAGGTGAAGAAGCAAGCTGTACAACACTGGGATTGTGTGCGCACCTTGCCAACTGATCGAAAACAGTACCTTTGCACTCTCCTGACTTTTCCAATCACAGGAACATTCGATTGGAAGCTGTTTTGGACAACTTTTCTTTTCTTCCTGCCAAACACTTGGCAGACATCCGTGCAACTTCTAGAACACGATGGGAGATGTTTTCTGTGCTGGCACAGTTTTTCCTAGCCAGACATAGTGGAAAAGCTTGTTGCCGAGGTGTAGATGAGAAGAGGAGCTAAAGAGGAAGGTAGGATGCTCTCCGGAGGTAAGAGCCGCTGCCGGGCGTCTTTCGGCAGAAGCCGCGCTAAGGAGAGCACTGTGAGCGGCACAATCGTCTTTGCGCGAAGAAGCCGCTTCTTGGGCTCCGGCAGCCGGCGAGAGCGGCAGCTTCGGGAAGGTGAAGAAGCAAGCTGTACAACACTGGGATTGTGTGCGCACCTTGCCAACTGATAGAAAACAGTACCTTTGCACTCTCCTGACTTTTCCAATCACAGGAACATTCGATTGGAAGCTGTTTTGGACAACTTTTCTTTTCTTCCTGCCAAACACTTGGCAGACATCCGTGCAACTTCTAGAACACGATGGGAGATGTTTTCTGTGCTGGCACAGTTTTTCCTAGCCAGACATAGTGGAAAAGCTTGTTGCCGAGGTGTAGATGAGAAGAGGAGCTAAAGAGGAAGGTAGGATGCTCTCCGGAGGTAAGAGCCGCTGCCGGGCGTCTTTCGGCAGAAGCCGCGCTAAGGAGAGCACTGTGAGCGGCACAATCGTCTTTGCGCGAAGAAGCCGCTTCTTGGGCTCCGGCAGCCGGCGAGAGCGGCAGCTTCGGGAAGGTGAAGAAGCAAGCTGTACAACACTGGGATTGTGTGCGCACCTTGCCAACTGATAGAAAACAGTACCTTTGCACTCTCCTGACTTTTCCAATCACAGGAACATTCGATTGGAAGCTGTTTTGGACAACTTTTCTTTTCTTCCTGCCAAACACTTGGCAGACATCCGTGCAACTTCTAGAACACGATGGGAGATGTTTTCTGTGCTGGCACAGTTTTTCCTAGCCAGACATAGTGGAGAAGCTTGTTGCCGAGGTGTAGATGAGAAGAGGAGCTAAAGAGGAAGGTAGGATGCTCTCCGGAGGTAAGAGCCGCTGCCGGGCGTCTTTCGGCAGAAGCCGCGCTAAGGAGAGCGCTGTGAGCGGCACAATCGTCTTTGCGCGAAGAAGCCGCTTCTTGGGCTCCGGCAGCCGGCGAAAGCGGCAGCTTCGGGAAGGTGAAGAAGCAAGCTGTACAACACTGGGATTGTGTGCGCACCTTGCCAACTGATAGAAAACAGTACCTTTGCACTCTCCTGACTTTTCCAATCACAGGAACATTCGATTGGAAGCTGTTTTGGACAACTTTTCTTTTCTTCCTGCCAAACACTTGGCAGACATCCGTGCAACTTCTAGAACACGATGGGAGATGTTTTCTGTGCTGGCACAGTTTTTCCTAGCCAGACATAGTGGAAAAGCTTGTTGCCGAGGTGTAGATGAGAAGAGGAGCTAAAGAGGAAGGTAGGATGCTCTCCGGAGGTAAGAGCCGCTGCCGGGCGTCTTTCGGCAGAAGCCGCGCTAAGGAGAGCACTGTGAGCGGCACAATCGTCTTTGCGCGAAGAAGCCGCTTCTTGGGCTCCGGCAGCCGGCGAGAGCGGCAGCTTCGGGAAGGTGAAGAAGCAAGCTGTACAACACTGGGATTGTGTGCGCACCTTGCCAACTGATAGAAAACAGTACCTTTGCACTCTCCTGACTTTTCCAATCACAGGAACATTCGATTGGAAGCTGTTTTGGACAACTTTTCTTTTCTTCCTGCCAAACACTTGGCAGACATCCGTGCAACTTCTAGAACACGATGGGAGATGTTTTCTGTGCTGGCACAGTTTTTCCTAGCCAGACATAGTGGAAAAGCTTGTTGCCGAGGTGTAGATGAGAAGAGGAGCTAAAGAGGAAGGTAGGATGCTCTCCGGAGGTAAGAGCCGCTGCCGGGCGTCTTTCGGCAGAAGCCGCGCTAAGGAGAGCGCTGTGAGCGGCACAATCGTCTTTGCGCGAAGAAGCCGCTTCTTGGGCTCCGGCAGCCGGCGAGAGCGGCAGCTTCGGGAAGGTGAAGAAGCAAGCTGTACAACACTGGGATTGTGTGCGCACCTTGCCAACTGATAGAAAACAGTACCTTTGCACTCTCCTGACTTTTCCAATCACAGGAACATTCGATTGGAAGCTGTTTTGGACAACTTTTCTTTTCTTCCTGCCAAACACTTGGCAGACATCCGTGCAACTTCTAGAACACGATGGGAGATGTTTTCTGTGCTGGCACAGTTTTTCCTAGCCAGACATAGTGGAAAAGCTTGTTGCCGAGGTGTAGATGAGAAGAGGAGCTAAAGAGGAAGGTAGGATGCTCTCCGGAGGTAAGAGCCGCTGCCGGGCGTCTTTCGGCAGAAGCCGCGCTAAGGAGAGCACTGTGAGCGGCACAATCGTCTTTGCGCGAAGAAGCCGCTTCTTGGGCTCCGGCAGCCGGCGAGAGCGGCAGCTTCGGGAAGGTGAAGAAGCAAGCTGTACAACACTGGGATTGTGTGCGCACCTTGCCAACTGATAGAAAACAGTACCTTTGCACTCTCCTGACTTTTCCAATCACAGGAACATTCGATTGGAAGCTGTTTTGGACAACTTTTCTTTTCTTCCTGCCAAACACTTGGCAGACATCCGTGCAACTTCTAGAACACGATGGGAGATGTTTTCTGTGCTGGCACAGTTTTTCCTAGCCAGACATAGTGGAAAAGCTTGTTGCCGAGGTGTAGATGAGAAGAGGAGCTAAAGAGGAAGGTAGGATGCTCTCCGGAGGTAAGAGCCGCTGCCGGGCGTCTTTCGGCAGAAGCCGCGCTAAGGAGAGCGCTGTGAGCGGCACAATCGTCTTTGCGCGAAGAAGCCGCTTCTTGGGCTCCGGCAGCCGGCGAGAGCGGCAGCTTCGGGAAGGTGAAGAAGCAAGCTGTACAACACTGGGATTGTGTGCGCACCTTGCCAACTGATAGAAAACAGTACCTTTGCACTCTCCTGACTTTTCCAATCACAGGAACATTCGATTGGAAGCTGTTTTGGACAACTTTTCTTTTCTTCCTGCCAAACACTTGGCAGACATCCGTGCAACTTCTAGAACACGATGGGAGATGTTTTCTGTGCTGGCACAGTTTTTCCTAGCCAGACATAGTGGAAAAGCTTGTTGCCGAGGTGTAGATGAGAAGAGGAGCTAAAGAGGAAGGTAGGATGCTCTCCGGAGGTAAGAGCCGCTGCCGGGCGTCTTTCGGCAGAAGCCGCGCTAAGGAGAGCACTGTGAGCGGCACAATCGTCTTTGCGCGAAGAAGCCGCTTCTTGGGCTCCGGCAGCCGGCGAGAGCGGCAGCTTCGGGAAGGTGAAGAAGCAAGCTGTACAACACTGGGATTGTGTGCGCACCTTGCCAACTGATAGAAAACAGTACCTTTGCACTCTCCTGACTTTTCCAATCACAGGAACATTCGATTGGAAGCTGTTTTGGACAACTTTTCTTTTCTTCCTGCCAAACACTTGGCAGACATCCGTGCAACTTCTAGAACACGATGGGAGATGTTTTCTGTGCTGGCACAGTTTTTCCTAGCCAGACATAGTGGAAAAGCTTGTTGCCGAGGTGTAGATGAGAAGAGGAGCTAAAGAGGAAGGTAGGATGCTCTCCGGAGGTAAGAGCCGCTGCCGGGCGTCTTTCGGCAGAAGCCGCGCTAAGTAGAGCGCTGTGAGCGGCACAATCGTCTTTGCGCGAAGAAGCCGCTTCTTGGGCTCCGGCAGCCGGCGAGAGCGGCAGCTTCGGGAAGGTGAAGAAGCAAGCTGTACAACACTGGGATTGTGTGCGCACCTTGCCAACTGATAGAAAACAGTACCTTTGCACTCTCCTGACTTTTCCAATCACAGGAACATTCGATTGGAAGCTGTTTTGGACAACTTTTCTTTTCTTCCTGCCAAACACTTGGCAGACATCCGTGCAACTTCTAGAACACGATGGGAGATGTTTTCTGTGCTGGCACAGTTTTTCCTAGCCAGACATAGTGGAAAAGCTTGTTGCCGAGGTGTAGATGAGAAGAGGAGCTAAAGAGGAAGGTAGGATGCTCTCCGGAGGTAAGAGCCGCTGCCGGGCGTCTTTCGGCAGAAGCCGCGCTAAGGAGAGCACTGTGAGCGGCACAATCGTCTTTGCGCGAAGAAGCCGCTTCTTGGGCTCCGGCAGCCGGCGAGAGCGGCAGCTTCGGGAAGGTGAAGAAGCAAGCTGTACAACACTGGGATTGTGTGCGCACCTTGCCAACTGATAGAAAACAGTACCTTTGCACTCTCCTGACTTTTCCAATCACAGGAACATTCGATTGGAAGCTGTTTTGGACAACTTTTCTTTTCTTCCTGCCAAACACTTGGCAGACATCCGTGCAACTTCTAGAACACGATGGGAGATGTTTTCTGTGCTGGCACAGTTTTTCCTAGCCAGACATAGTGGAAAAGCTTGTTGCCGAGGTGTAGATGAGAAGAGGAGCTAAAGAGGAAGGTAGGATGCTCTCCGGAGGTAAGAGCCGCTGCCGGGCGTCTTTCGGCAGAAGCCGCGCTAAGGAGAGCGCTGTGAGCGGCACAATCGTCTTTGCGCGAAGAAGCCGCTTCTTGGGCTCCGGCAGCCGGCGAGAGCGGCAGCTTCGGGAAGGTGAAGAAGCAAGCTGTACAACACTGGGATTGTGTGCGCACCTTGCCAACTGATAGAAAACAGTACCTTTGCACTCTCCTGACTTTTCCAATCACAGGAACATTCGATTGGAAGCTGTTTTGGACAACTTTTCTTTTCTTCCTGCCAAACACTTGGCAGACATCCGTGCAACTTCTAGAACACGATGGGAGATGTTTTCTGTGCTGGCACAGTTTTTCCTAGCCAGACATAGTGGAAAAGCTTGTTGCCGAGGTGTAGATGAGAAGAGGAGCTAAAGAGGAAGGTAGGATGCTCTCCGGAGGTAAGAGCCGCTGCCGGGCGTCTTTCGGCAGAAGCCGCGCTAAGGAGAGCACTGTGAGCGGCACAATCGTCTTTGCGCGAAGAAGCCGCTTCTTGGGCTCCGGCAGCCGGCGAGAGCGGCAGCTTCGGGAAGGTGAAGAAGCAAGCTGTACAACACTGGGATTGTGTGCGCACCTTGCCAACTGATAGAAAACAGTACCTTTGCACTCTCCTGACTTTTCCAATCACAGGAACATTCGATTGGAAGCTGTTTTGGACAACTTTTCTTTTCTTCCTGCCAAACACTTGGCAGACATCCGTGCAACTTCTAGAACACGATGGGAGATGTTTTCTGTGCTGGCACAGTTTTTCCTAGCCAGACATAGTGGAAAAGCTTGTTGCCGAGGTGTAGATGAGAAGAGGAGCTAAAGAGGAAGGTAGGATGCTCTCCGGAGGTAAGAGCCGCTGCCGGGCGTCTTTCGGCAGAAGCCGCGCTAAGGAGAGCGCTGTGAGCGGCACAATCGTCTTTGCGCGAAGAAGCCGCTTCTTGGGCTCCGGCAGCCGGCGAGAGCGGCAGCTTCGGGAAGGTGAAGAAGCAAGCTGTACAACACTGGGATTGTGTGCGCACCTTGCCAACTGATAGAAAACAGTACCTTTGCACTCTCCTGACTTTTCCAATCACAGGAACATTCGATTGGAAGCTGTTTTGGACAACTTTTCTTTTCTTCCTGCCAAACACTTGGCAGACATCCGTGCAACTTCTAGAACACGATGGGAGATGTTTTCTGTGCTGGCACAGTTTTTCCTAGCCAGACATAGTGGAAAAGCTTGTTGCCGAGGTGTAGATGAGAAGAGGAGCTAAAGAGGAAGGTAGGATGCTCTCCGGAGGTAAGAGCCGCTGCCGGGCGTCTTTCGGCAGAAGCCGCGCTAAGGAGAGCACTGTGAGCGGCACAATCGTCTTTGCGCGAAGAAGCCGCTTCTTGGGCTCCGGCAGCCGGCGAGAGCGGCAGCTTCGGGAAGGTGAAGAAGCAAGCTGTACAACACTGGGATTGTGTGCGCACCTTGCCAACTGATAGAAAACAGTACCTTTGCACTCTCCTGACTTTTCCAATCACAGGAACATTCGATTGGAAGCTGTTTTGGACAACTTTTCTTTTCTTCCTGCCAAACACTTGGCAGACATCCGTGCAACTTCTAGAACACGAGGGGAGATGTTTTCTGTGCTGGCACAGTTTTTCCTAGCCAGACATAGTGGAAAAGCTTGTTGCCGAGGTGTAGATGAGAAGAGGAGCTAAAGAGGAAGGTAGGATGCTCTCCGGAGGTAAGAGCCGCTGCCGGGCGTCTTTCGGCAGAAGCCGCGCTAAGTAGAGCGCTGTGAGCGGCACAATCGTCTTTGCGCGAAGAAGCCGCTTCTTGGGCTCCGGCAGCCGGCGAGAGCGGCAGCTTCGGGAAGGTGAAGAAGCAAGCTGTACAACACTGGGATTGTGTGCGCACCTTGCCAACTGATAGAAAACAGTACCTTTGCACTCTCCTGACTTTTCCAATCACAGGAACATTCGATTGGAAGCTGTTTTGGACAACTTTTCTTTTCTTCCTGCCAAACACTTGGCAGACATCCGTGCAACTTCTAGAACACGATGGGAGATGTTTTCTGTGCTGGCACAGTTTTTCCTAGCCAGACATAGTGGAAAAGCTTGTTGCCGAGGTGTAGATGAGAAGAGGAGCTAAAGAGGAAGGTAGGATGCTCTCCGGAGGTAAGAGCCGCTGCCGGGCGTCTTTCGGCAGAAGCCGCGCTAAGGAGAGCGCTGTGAGCGGCACAATCGTCTTTGCGCGAAGAAGCCGCTTCTTGGGCTCCGGCAGCCGGCGAGAGCGGCAGCTTCGGGAAGGTGAAGAAGCAAGCTGTACAACACTGGGATTGTGTGCGCACCTTGCCAACTGATAGAAAACAGTACCTTTGCACTCTCCTGACTTTTCCAATCACAGGAACATTCGATTGGAAGCTGTTTTGGACAACTTTTCTTTTCTTCCTGCCAAACACTTGGCAGACATCCGTGCAACTTCTAGAACACGATGGGAGATGTTTTCTGTGCTGGCACAGTTTTTCCTAGCCAGACATAGTGGAAAAGCTTGTTGCCGAGGTGTAGATGAGAAGAGGAGCTAAAGAGGAAGGTAGGATGCTCTCCGGAGGTAAGAGCCGCTGCCGGGCGTCTTTCGGCAGAAGCCGCGCTAAGGAGAGCGCTGTGAGCGGCACAATCGTCTTTGCGCGAAGAAGCCGCTTCTTGGGCTCCGGCAGCCGGCGAGAGCGGCAGCTTCGGGAAGGTGAAGAAGCAAGCTGTACAACACTGGGATTGTGTGCGCACCTTGCCAACTGATAGAAAACAGTACCTTTGCACTCTCCTGACTTTTCCAATCACAGGAACATTCGATTGGAAGCTGTTTTGGACAACTTTTCTTTTCTTCCTGCCAAACACTTGGCAGACATCCGTGCAACTTCTAGAACACGATGGGAGATGTTTTCTGTGCTGGCACAGTTTTTCCTAGCCAGACATAGTGGAAAAGCTTGTTGCCGAGGTGTAGATGAGAAGAGGAGCTAAAGAGGAAGGTAGGATGCTCTCCGGAGGTAAGAGCCGCTGCCGGGCGTCTTTCGGCAGAAGCCGCGCTAAGGAGAGCGCTGTGAGCGGCACAATCGTCTTTGCGCGAAGAAGCCGCTTCTTGGGCTCCGGCAGCCGGCGAGAGCGGCAGCTTCGGGAAGGTGAAGAAGCAAGCTGTACAACACTGGGATTGTGTGCGCACCTTGCCAACTGATAGAAAACAGTACCTTTGCACTCTCCTGACTTTTCCAATCACAGGAACATTCGATTGGAAGCTGTTTTGGACAACTTTTCTTTTCTTCCTGCCAAACACTTGGCAGACATCCGTGCAACTTCTAGAACACGATGGGAGATGTTTTCTGTGCTGGCACAGTTTTTCCTAGCCAGACATAGTGGAAAAGCTTGTTGCCGAGGTGTAGATGAGAAGAGGAGCTAAAGAGGAAGGTAGGATGCTCTCCGGAGGTAAGAGCCGCTGCCGGGCGTCTTTCGGCAGAAGCCGCGCTAAGGAGAGCACTGTGAGCGGCACAATCGTCTTTGCGCGAAGAAGCCGCTTCTTGGGCTCCGGCAGCCGGCGAGAGCGGCAGCTTCGGGAAGGTGAAGAAGCAAGCTGTACAACACTGGGATTGTGTGCGCACCTTGCCAACTGATAGAAAACAGTACCTTTGCACTCTCCTGACTTTTCCAATCACAGGAACATTCGATTGGAAGCTGTTTTGGACAACTTTTCTTTTCTTCCTGCCAAACACTTGGCAGACATCCGTGCAACTTCTAGAACACGATGGGAGATGTTTTCTGTGCTGGCACAGTTTTTCCTAGCCAGACATAGTGGAAAAGCTTGTTGCCGAGGTGTAGATGAGAAGAGGAGCTAAAGAGGAAGGTAGGATGCTCTCCGGAGGTAAGAGCCGCTGCCGGGCGTCTTTCGGCAGAAGCCGCGCTAAGGAGAGCGCTGTGAGCGGCACAATCGTCTTTGCGCGAAGAAGCCGCTTCTTGGGCTCCGGCAGCCGGCGAGAGCGGCAGCTTCGGGAAGGTGAAGAAGCAAGCTGTACAACACTGGGATTGTGTGCGCACCTTGCCAACTGATAGAAAACAGTACCTTTGCACTCTCCTGACTTTTCCAATCACAGGAACATTCGATTGGAAGCTGTTTTGGACAACTTTTCTTTTCTTCCTGCCAAACACTTGGCAGACATCCGTGCAACTTCTAGAACACGATGGGAGATGTTTTCTGTGCTGGCACAGTTTTTCCTAGCCAGACATAGTGGAAAAGCTTGTTGCCGAGGTGTAGATGAGAAGAGGAGCTAAAGAGGAAGGTAGGATGCTCTCCGGAGGTAAGAGCCGCTGCCGGGCGTCTTTCGGCAGAAGCCGCGCTAAGGAGAGCACTGTGAGCGGCACAATCGTCTTTGCGCGAAGAAGCCGCTTCTTGGGCTCCGGCAGCCGGCGAGAGCGGCAGCTTCGGGAAGGTGAAGAAGCAAGCTGTACAACACTGGGATTGTGTGCGCACCTTGCCAACTGATAGAAAACAGTACCTTTGCACTCTCCTGACTTTTCCAATCACAGGAACATTCGATTGGAAGCTGTTTTGGACAACTTTTCTTTTCTTCCTGCCAAACACTTGGCAGACATCCGTGCAACTTCTAGAACACGAGGGGAGATGTTTTCTGTGCTGGCACAGTTTTTCCTAGCCAGACATAGTGGAAAAGCTTGTTGCCGAGGTGTAGATGAGAAGAGGAGCTAAAGAGGAAGGTAGGATGCTCTCCGGAGGTAAGAGCCGCTGCCGGGCGTCTTTCGGCAGAAGCCGCGCTAAGTAGAGCGCTGTGAGCGGCACAATCGTCTTTGCGCGAAGAAGCCGCTTCTTGGGCTCCGGCAGCCGGCGAGAGCGGCAGCTTCGGGAAGGTGAAGAAGCAAGCTGTACAACACTGGGATTGTGTGCGCACCTTGCCAACTGATAGAAAACAGTACCTTTGCACTCTCCTGACTTTTCCAATCACAGGAACATTCGATTGGAAGCTGTTTTGGACAACTTTTCTTTTCTTCCTGCCAAACACTTGGCAGACATCCGTGCAACTTCTAGAACACGATGGGAGATGTTTTCTGTGCTGGCACAGTTTTTCCTAGCCAGACATAGTGGAAAAGCTTGTTGCCGAGGTGTAGATGAGAAGAGGAGCTAAAGAGGAAGGTAGGATGCTCTCCGGAGGTAAGAGCCGCTGCCGGGCGTCTTTCGGCAGAAGCCGCGCTAAGGAGAGCGCTGTGAGCGGCACAATCGTCTTTGCGCGAAGAAGCCGCTTCTTGGGCTCCGGCAGCCGGCGAGAGCGGCAGCTTCGGGAAGGTGAAGAAGCAAGCTGTACAACACTGGGATTGTGTGCGCACCTTGCCAACTGATAGAAAACAGTACCTTTGCACTCTCCTGACTTTTCCAATCACAGGAACATTCGATTGGAAGCTGTTTTGGACAACTTTTCTTTTCTTCCTGCCAAACACTTGGCAGACATCCGTGCAACTTCTAGAACACGATGGGAGATGTTTTCTGTGCTGGCACAGTTTTTCCTAGCCAGACATAGTGGAAAAGCTTGTTGCCGAGGTGTAGATGAGAAGAGGAGCTAAAGAGGAAGGTAGGATGCTCTCCGGAGGTAAGAGCCGCTGCCGGGCGTCTTTCGGCAGAAGCCGCGCTAAGGAGAGCGCTGTGAGCGGCACAATCGTCTTTGCGCGAAGAAGCCGCTTCTTGGGCTCCGGCAGCCGGCGAAAGCGGCAGCTTCGGGAAGGTGAAGAAGCAAGCTGTACAACACTGGGATTGTGTGCGCACCTTGCCAACTGATAGAAAACAGTACCTTTGCACTCTCCTGACTTTTCCAATCACACGAACATTCGATTGGAAGCTGTTTTGGACAACTTTTCTTTTCTTCCTGCCAAACACTTGGCAGACATCCGTGCAACTTCTAGAACACGATGGGAGATGTTTTCTGTGCTGGCACAGTTTTTCCTAGCCAGACATAGTGGAAAAGCTTGTTGCCGAGGTGTAGATGAGAAGAGGAGCTAAAGAGGAAGGTAGGATGCTCTCCGGAGGTAAGAGCCGCTGCCGGGCGTCTTTCGGCAGAAGCCGCGCTAAGGAGAGCACTGTGAGCGGCACAATCGTCTTTGCGCGAAGAAGCCGCTTCTTGGGCTCCGGCAGCCGGCGAGAGCGGCAGCTTCGGGAAGGTGAAGAAGCAAGCTGTACAACACTGGGATTGTGTGCGCACCTTGCCAACTGATAGAAAACAGTACCTTTGCACTCTCCTGACTTTTCCAATCACAGGAACATTCGATTGGAAGCTGTTTTGGACCACTTTTCTTTTCTTCCTGCCAAACACTTGGCAGACATCCGTGCAACTTCTAGAACACGATGGGAGATGTTTTCTGTGCTGGCACAGTTTTTCCTAGCCAGACATAGTGGAAAAGCTTGTTGCCGAGGTGTAGATGAGAAGAGGAGCTAAAGAGGAAGGTAGGATGCTCTCCGGAGGTAAGAGCCGCTGCCGGGCGTCTTTCGGCAGAAGCCGCGCTAAGGAGAGCGCTGTGAGCGGCACAATCGTCTTTGCGCGAAGAAGCCGCTTCTTGGGCTCCGGCAGCCGGCGAGAGCGGCAGCTTCGGGAAGGTGAAGAAGCAAGCTGTACAACACTGGGATTGTGTGCGCACCTTGCCAACTGATAGAAAACAGTACCTTTGCACTCTCCTGACTTTTCCAATCACAGGAACATTCGATTGGAAGCTGTTTTGGACAACTTTTCTTTTCTTCCTGCCAAACACTTGGCAGACATCCGTGCAACTTCTAGAACACGATGGGAGATGTTTTCTGTGCTGGCACAGTTTTTCCTAGCCAGACATAGTGGAGAAGCTTGTTGCCGAGGTGTAGATGAGAAGAGGAGCTAAAGAGGAAGGTAGGATGCTCTCCGGAGGTAAGAGCCGCTGCCGGGCGTCTTTCGGCAGAAGCCGCGCTAAGGAGAGCACTGTGAGCGGCACAATCGTCTTTGCGCGAAGAAGCCGCTTCTTGGGCTCCGGCAGCCGGCGAGAGCGGCAGCTTCGGGAAGGTGAAGAAGCAAGCTGTACAACACTGGGATTGTGTGCGCACCTTGCCAACTGATAGAAAACAGTACCTTTGCACTCTCCTGACTTTTCCAATCACAGGAACATTCGATTGGAAGCTGTTTTGGACAACTTTTCTTTTCTTCCTGCCAAACACTTGGCAGACATCCGTGCAACTTCTAGAACACGATGGGAGATGTTTTCTGTGCTGGCACAGTTTTTCCTAGCCAGACATAGTGGAAAAGCTTGTTGCCGAGGTGTAGATGAGAAGAGGAGCTAAAGAGGAAGGTAGGATGCTCTCCGGAGGTAAGAGCCGCTGCCGGGCGTCTTTCGGCAGAAGCCGCGCTAAGGAGAGCGCTGTGAGCGGCACAATCGTCTTTGCGCGAAGAAGCCGCTTCTTGGGCTCCGGCAGCCGGCGAGAGCGGCAGCTTCGGGAAGGTGAAGAAGCAAGCTGTACAACACTGGGATTGTGTGCGCACCTTGCCAACTGATAGAAAACAGTACCTTTGCACTCTCCTGACTTTTCCAATCACAGGAACATTCGATTGGAAGCTGTTTTGGACAACTTTTCTTTTCTTCCTGCCAAACACTTGGCAGACATCCGTGCAACTTCTAGAACACGATGGGAGATGTTTTCTGTGCTGGCACAGTTTTTCCTAGCCAGACATAGTGGAAAAGCTTGTTGCCGAGGTGTAGATGAGAAGAGGAGCTAAAGAGGAAGGTAGGATGCTCTCCGGAGGTAAGAGCCGCTGCCGGGCGTCTTTCGGCAGAAGCCGCGCTAAGGAGAGCGCTGTGAGCGGCACAATCGTCTTTGCGCGAAGAAGCCGCTTCTTGGGCTCCGGCAGCCGGCGAGAGCGGCAGCTTCGGGAAGGTGAAGAAGCAAGCTGTACAACACTGGGATTGTGTGCGCACCTTGCCAACTGATAGAAAACAGTACCTTTGCACTCTCCTGACTTTTCCAATCACAGGAACATTCGATTGGAAGCTGTTTTGGACAACTTTTCTTTTCTTCCTGCCAAACACTTGGCAGACATCCGTGCAACTTCTAGAACACGATGGGAGATGTTTTCTGTGCTGGCACAGTTTTTCCTAGCCAGACATAGTGGAAAAGCTTGTTGCCGAGGTGTAGATGAGAAGAGGAGCTAAAGAGGAAGGTAGGATGCTCTCCGGAGGTAAGAGCCGCTGCCGGGCGTCTTTCGGCAGAAGCCGCGCTAAGGAGAGCACTGTGAGCGGCACAATCGTCTTTGCGCGAAGAAGCCGCTTCTTGGGCTCCGGCAGCCGGCGAGAGCGGCAGCTTCGGGAAGGTGAAGAAGCAAGCTGTACAACACTGGGATTGTGTGCGCACCTTGCCAACTGATAGAAAACAGTACCTTTGCACTCTCCTGACTTTTCCAATCACAGGAACATTCGATTGGAAGCTGTTTTGGACAACTTTTCTTTTCTTCCTGCCAAACACTTGGCAGACATCCGTGCAACTTCTAGAACACGATGGGAGATGTTTTCTGTGCTGGCACAGTTTTTCCTAGCCAGACATAGTGGAAAAGCTTGTTGCCGAGGTGTAGATGAGAAGAGGAGCTAAAGAGGAAGGTAGGATGCTCTCCGGAGGTAAGAGCCGCTGCCGGGCGTCTTTCGGCAGAAGCCGCGCTAAGGAGAGCGCTGTGAGCGGCACAATCGTCTTTGCGCGAAGAAGCCGCTTCTTGGGCTCCGGCAGCCGGCGAGAGCGGCAGCTTCGGGAAGGTGAAGAAGCAAGCTGTACAACACTGGGATTGTGTGCGCACCTTGCCAACTGATAGAAAACAGTACCTTTGCACTCTCCTGACTTTTCCAATCACAGGAACATTCGATTGGAAGCTGTTTTGGACAACTTTTCTTTTCTTCCTGCCAAACACTTGGCAGACATCCGTGCAACTTCTAGAACACGATGGGAGATGTTTTCTGTGCTGGCACAGTTTTTCCTAGCCAGACATAGTGGAAAAGCTTGTTGCCGAGGTGTAGATGAGAAGAGGAGCTAAAGAGGAAGGTAGGATGCTCTCCGGAGGTAAGAGCCGCTGCCGGGCGTCTTTCGGCAGAAGCCGCGCTAAGGAGAGCGCTGTGAGCGGCACAATCGTCTTTGCGCGAAGAAGCCGCTTCTTGGGCTCCGGCAGCCGGCGAGAGCGGCAGCTTCGGGAAGGTGAAGAAGCAAGCTGTACAACACTGGGATTGTGTGCGCACCTTGCCAACTGATAGAAAACAGTACCTTTGCACTCTCCTGACTTTTCCAATCACAGGAACATTCGATTGGAAGCTGTTTTGGACAACTTTTCTTTTCTTCCTGCCAAACACTTGGCAGACATCCGTGCAACTTCTAGAACACGATGGGAGATGTTTTCTGTGCTGGCACAGTTTTTCCTAGCCAGACATAGTGGAAAAGCTTGTTGCCGAGGTGTAGATGAGAAGAGGAGCTAAAGAGGAAGGTAGGATGCTCTCCGGAGGTAAGAGCCGCTGCCGGGCGTCTTTCGGCAGAAGCCGCGCTAAGGAGAGCACTGTGAGCGGCACAATCGTCTTTGCGCGAAGAAGCCGCTTCTTGGGCTCCGGCAGCCGGCGAGAGCGGCAGCTTCGGGAAGGTGAAGAAGCAAGCTGTACAACACTGGGATTGTGTGCGCACCTTGCCAACTGATAGAAAACAGTACCTTTGCACTCTCCTGACTTTTCCAATCACAGGAACATTCGATTGGAAGCTGTTTTGGACCACTTTTCTTTTCTTCCTGCCAAACACTTGGCAGACATCCGTGCAACTTCTAGAACACGATGGGAGATGTTTTCTGTGCTGGCACAGTTTTTCCTAGCCAGACATAGTGGAAAAGCTTGTTGCCGAGGTGTAGATGAGAAGAGGAGCTAAAGAGGAAGGTAGGATGCTCTCCGGAGGTAAGAGCCGCTGCCGGGCGTCTTTCGGCAGAAGCCGCGCTAAGGAGAGCGCTGTGAGCGGCACAATCGTCTTTGCGCGAAGAAGCCGCTTCTTGGGCTCCGGCAGCCGGCGAGAGCGGCAGCTTCGGGAAGGTGAAGAAGCAAGCTGTACAACACTGGGATTGTGTGCGCACCTTGCCAACTGATAGAAAACAGTACCTTTGCACTCTCCTGACTTTTCCAATCACAGGAACATTCGATTGGAAGCTGTTTTGGACAACTTTTCTTTTCTTCCTGCCAAACACTTGGCAGACATCCGTGCAACTTCTAGAACACGATGGGAGATGTTTTCTGTGCTGGCACAGTTTTTCCTAGCCAGACATAGTGGAAAAGCTTGTTGCCGAGGTGTAGATGAGAAGAGGAGCTAAAGAGGAAGGTAGGATGCTCTCCGGAGGTAAGAGCCGCTGCCGGGCGTCTTTCGGCAGAAGCCGCGCTAAGGAGAGCACTGTGAGCGGCACAATCGTCTTTGCGCGAAGAAGCCGCTTCTTGGGCTCCGGCAGCCGGCGAGAGCGGCAGCTTCGGGAAGGTGAAGAAGCAAGCTGTACAACATGGGATTGTGTGCGCACCTTGCCAACTGATAGAAAACAGTACCTTTGCACTCTCCTGACTTTTCCAATCACAGGAACATTCGATTGGAAGCTGTTTTGGACAACTTTTCTTTTCTTCCTGCCAAACACTTGGCAGACATCCGTGCAACTTCTAGAACACGATGGGAGATGTTTTCTGTGCTGGCACAGTTTTTCCTAGCCAGACATAGTGGAGAAGCTTGTTGCCGAGGTGTAGATGAGAAGAGGAGCTAAAGAGGAAGGTAGGATGCTCTCCGGAGGTAAGAGCCGCTGCCGGGCGTCTTTCGGCAGAAGCCGCGCTAAGGAGAGCGCTGTGAGCGGCACAATCGTCTTTGCGCGAAGAAGCCGCTTCTTGGGCTCCGGCAGCCGGCGAGAGCGGCAGCTTCGGGAAGGTGAAGAAGCAAGCTGTACAACACTGGGATTGTGTGCGCACCTTGCCAACTGATAGAAAACAGTACCTTTGCACTCTCCTGACTTTTCCAATCACAGGAACATTCGATTGGAAGCTGTTTTGGACAACTTTTCTTTTCTTCCTGCCAAACACTTGGCAGACATCCGTGCAACTTCTAGAACACGATGGGAGATGTTTTCTGTGCTGGCACAGTTTTTCCTAGCCAGACATAGTGGAGAAGCTTGTTGCCGAGGTGTAGATGAGAAGAGGAGCTAAAGAGGAAGGTAGGATGCTCTCCGGAGGTAAGAGCCGCTGCCGGGCGTCTTTCGGCAGAAGCCGCGCTAAGGAGAGCGCTGTGAGCGGCACAATCGTCTTTGCGCGAAGAAGCCGCTTCTTGGGCTCCGGCAGCCGGCGAGAGCGGCAGCTTCGGGAAGGTGAAGAAGCAAGCTGTACAACACTGGGATTGTGTGCGCACCTTGCCAACTGATAGAAAACAGTACCTTTGCACTCTCCTGACTTTTCCAATCACAGGAACATTCGATTGGAAGCTGTTTTGGACAACTTTTCTTTTCTTCCTGCCAAACACTTGGCAGACATCCGTGCAACTTCTAGAACACGATGGGAGATGTTTTCTGTGCTGGCACAGTTTTTCCTAGCCAGACATAGTGGAAAAGCTTGTTGCCGAGGTGTAGATGAGAAGAGGAGCTAAAGAGGAAGGTAGGATGCTCTCCGGAGGTAAGAGCCGCTGCCGGGCGTCTTTCGGCAGAAGCCGCGCTAAGGAGAGCGCTGTGAGCGGCACAATCGTCTTTGCGCGAAGAAGCCGCTTCTTGGGCTCCGGCAGCCGGCGAGAGCGGCAGCTTCGGGAAGGTGAAGAAGCAAGCTGTACAACATGGGATTGTGTGCGCACCTTGCCAACTGATAGAAAACAGTACCTTTGCACTCTCCTGACTTTTCCAATCACAGGAACATTCGATTGGAAGCTGTTTTGGACAACTTTTCTTTTCTTCCTGCCAAACACTTGGCAGACATCCGTGCAACTTCTAGAACACGATGGGAGATGTTTTCTGTGCTGGCACAGTTTTTCCTAGCCAGACATAGTGGAAAAGCTTGTTGCCGAGGTGTAGATGAGAAGAGGAGCTAAAGAGGAAGGTAGGATGCTCTCCGGAGGTAAGAGCCGCTGCCGGGCGTCTTTCGGCAGAAGCCGCGCTAAGGAGAGCGCTGTGAGCGGCACAATCGTCTTTGCGCGAAGAAGCCGCTTCTTGGGCTCCGGCAGCCGGCGAGAGCGGCAGCTTCGGGAAGGTGAAGAAGCAAGCTGTACAACACTGGGATTGTGTGCGCACCTTGCCAACTGATAGAAAACAGTACCTTTGCACTCTCCTGACTTTTCCAATCACAGGAACATTCGATTGGAAGCTGTTTTGGACAACTTTTCTTTTCTTCCTGCCAAACACTTGGCAGACATCCGTGCAACTTCTAGAACACGATGGGAGATGTTTTCTGTGCTGGCACAGTTTTTCCTAGCCAGACATAGTGGGAAAGCTTGTTGCCGAGGTGTAGATGAGAAGAGGAGCTAAAGAGGAAGGTAGGATGCTCTCCGGAGGTAAGAGCCGCTGCCGGGCGTCTTTCGGCAGAAGCCGCGCTAAGGAGAGCACTGTGAGCGGCACAATCGTCTTTGCGCGAAGAAGCCGCTTCTTGGGCTCCGGCAGCCGGCGAGAGCGGCAGCTTCGGGAAGGTGAAGAAGCAAGCTGTACAACATGGGATTGTGTGCGCACCTTGCCAACTGATAGAAAACAGTACCTTTGCACTCTCCTGACTTTTCCAATCACAGGAACATTCGATTGGAAGCTGTTTTGGACAACTTTTCTTTTCTTCCTGCCAAACACTTGGCAGACATCCGTGCAACTTCTAGAACACGATGGGAGATGTTTTCTGTGCTGGCACAGTTTTTCCTAGCCAGACATAGTGGAAAAGCTTGTTGCCGAGGTGTAGATGAGAAGAGGAGCTAAAGAGGAAGGTAGGATGCTCTCCGGAGGTAAGAGCCGCTGCCGGGCGTCTTTCGGCAGAAGCCGCGCTAAGGAGAGCGCTGTGAGCGGCACAATCGTCTTTGCGCGAAGAAGCCGCTTCTTGGGCTCCGGCAGCCGGCGAGAGCGGCAGCTTCGGGAAGGTGAAGAAGCAAGCTGTACAACACTGGGATTGTGTGCGCACCTTGCCAACTGATAGAAAACAGTACCTTTGCACTCTCCTGACTTTTCCAATCACAGGAACATTCGATTGGAAGCTGTTTTGGACAACTTTTCTTTTCTTCCTGCCAAACACTTGGCAGACATCCGTGCAACTTCTAGAACACGATGGGAGATGTTTTCTGTGCTGGCACAGTTTTTCCTAGCCAGACATAGTGGAAAAGCTTGTTGCCGAGGTGTAGATGAGAAGAGGAGCTAAAGAGGAAGGTAGGATGCTCTCCGGAGGTAAGAGCCGCTGCCGGGCGTCTTTCGGCAGAAGCCGCGCTAAGGAGAGCACTGTGAGCGGCACAATCGTCTTTGCGCGAAGAAGCCGCTTCTTGGGCTCCGGCAGCCGGCGAGAGCGGCAGCTTCGGGAAGGTGAAGAAGCAAGCTGTACAACACTGGGATTGTGTGCGCACCTTGCCAACTGATAGAAAACAGTACCTTTGCACTCTCCTGACTTTTCCAATCACAGGAACATTCGATTGGAAGCTGTTTTGGACAACTTTTCTTTTCTTCCTGCCAAACACTTGGCAGACATCCGTGCAACTTCTAGAACACGATGGGAGATGTTTTCTGTGCTGGCACAGTTTTTCCTAGCCAGACATAGTGGAAAAGCTTGTTGCCGAGGTGTAGATGAGAAGAGGAGCTAAAGAGGAAGGTAGGATGCTCTCCGGAGGTAAGAGCCGCTGCCGGGCGTCTTTCGGCAGAAGCCGCGCTAAGGAGAGCGCTGTGAGCGGCACAATCGTCTTTGCGCGAAGAAGCCGCTTCTTGGGCTCCGGCAGCCGGCGAGAGCGGCAGCTTCGGGAAGGTGAAGAAGCAAGCTGTACAACACTGGGATTGTGTGCGCACCTTGCCAACTGATAGAAAACAGTACCTTTGCACTCTCCTGACTTTTCCAATCACAGGAACATTCGATTGGAAGCTGTTTTGGACAACTTTTCTTTTCTTCCTGCCAAACACTTGGCAGACATCCGTGCAACTTCTAGAACACGATGGGAGATGTTTTCTGTGCTGGCACAGTTTTTCCTAGCCAGACATAGTGGAAAAGCTTGTTGCCGAGGTGTAGATGAGAAGAGGAGCTAAAGAGGAAGGTAGGATGCTCTCCGGAGGTAAGAGCCGCTGCCGGGCGTCTTTCGGCAGAAGCCGCGCTAAGGAGAGCACTGTGAGCGGCACAATCGTCTTTGCGCGAAGAAGCCGCTTCTTGGGCTCCGGCAGCCGGCGAGAGCGGCAGCTTCGGGAAGGTGAAGAAGCAAGCTGTACAACACTGGGATTGTGTGCGCACCTTGCCAACTGATAGAAAACAGTACCTTTGCACTCTCCTGACTTTTCCAATCACAGGAACATTCGATTGGAAGCTGTTTTGGACAACTTTTCTTTTCTTCCTGCCAAACACTTGCAGACATCCGTGCAACTTCTAGAACACGATGGGAGATGTTTTCTGTGCTGGCACAGTTTTTCCTAGCCAGACATAGTGGAAAAGCTTGTTGCCGAGGTGTAGATGAGAAGAGGAGCTAAAGAGGAAGGTAGGATGCTCTCCGGAGGTAAGAGCCGCTGCCGGGCGTCTTTCGGCAGAAGCCGCGCTAAGGAGAGCGCTGTGAGCGGCACAATCGTCTTTGCGCGAAGAAGCCGCTTCTTGGGCTCCGGCAGCCGGCGAGAGCGGCAGCTTCGGGAAGGTGAAGAAGCAAGCTGTACAACACTGGGATTGTGTGCGCACCTTGCCAACTGATAGAAAACAGTACCTTTGCACTCTCCTGACTTTTCCAATCACAGGAACATTCGATTGGAAGCTGTTTTGGACAACTTTTCTTTTCTTCCTGCCAAACACTTGGCAGACATCCGTGCAACTTCTAGAACACGATGGGAGATGTTTTCTGTGCTGGCACAGTTTTTCCTAGCCAGACATAGTGGAGAAGCTTGTTGCCGAGGTGTAGATGAGAAGAGGAGCTAAAGAGGAAGGTAGGATGCTCTCCGGAGGTAAGAGCCGCTGCCGGGCGTCTTTCGGCAGAAGCCGCGCTAAGGAGAGCACTGTGAGCGGCACAATCGTCTTTGCGCGAAGAAGCCGCTTCTTGGGCTCCGGCAGCCGGCGAGAGCGGCAGCTTCGGGAAGGTGAAGAAGCAAGCTGTACAACACTGGGATTGTGTGCGCACCTTGCCAACTGATAGAAAACAGTACCTTTGCACTCTCCTGACTTTTCCAATCACAGGAACATTCGATTGGAAGCTGTTTTGGACAACTTTTCTTTTCTTCCTGCCAAACACTTGGCAGACATCCGTGCAACTTCTAGAACACGATGGGAGATGTTTTCTGTGCTGGCACAGTTTTTCCTAGCCAGACATAGTGGAAAAGCTTGTTGCCGAGGTGTAGATGAGAAGAGGAGCTAAAGAGGAAGGTAGGATGCTCTCCGGAGGTAAGAGCCGCTGCCGGGCGTCTTTCGGCAGAAGCCGCGCTAAGGAGAGCGCTGTGAGCGGCACAATCGTCTTTGCGCGAAGAAGCCGCTTCTTGGGCTCCGGCAGCCGGCGAGAGCGGCAGCTTCGGGAAGGTGAAGAAGCAAGCTGTACAACACTGGGATTGTGTGCGCACCTTGCCAACTGATAGAAAACAGTACCTTTGCACTCTCCTGACTTTTCCAATCACAGGAACATTCGATTGGAAGCTGTTTTGGACAACTTTTCTTTTCTTCCTGCCAAACACTTGGCAGACATCCGTGCAACTTCTAGAACACGATGGGAGATGTTTTCTGTGCTGGCACAGTTTTTCCTAGCCAGACATAGTGGAAAAGCTTGTTGCCGAGGTGTAGATGAGAAGAGGAGCTAAAGAGGAAGGTAGGATGCTCTCCGGAGGTAAGAGCCGCTGCCGGGCGTCTTTCGGCAGAAGCCGCGCTAAGGAGAGCACTGTGAGCGGCACAATCGTCTTTGCGCGAAGAAGCCGCTTCTTGGGCTCCGGCAGCCGGCGAGAGCGGCAGCTTCGGGAAGGTGAAGAAGCAAGCTGTACAACACTGGGATTGTGTGCGCACCTTGCCAACTGATAGAAAACAGTACCTTTGCACTCTCCTGACTTTTCCAATCACAGGAACATTCGATTGGAAGCTGTTTTGGACAACTTTTCTTTTCTTCTGCCAAACACTTGGCAGACATCCGTGCAACTTCTAGAACACGATGGGAGATGTTTTCTGTGCTGGCACAGTTTTTCCTAGCCAGACATAGTGGAAAAGCTTGTTGCCGAGGTGTAGATGAGAAGAGGAGCTAAAGAGGAAGGTAGGATGCTCTCCGGAGGTAAGAGCCGCTGCCGGGCGTCTTTCGGCAGAAGCCGCGCTAAGGAGAGCGCTGTGAGCGGCACAATCGTCTTTGCGCGAAGAAGCCGCTTCTTGGGCTCCGGCAGCCGGCGAGAGCGGCAGCTTCGGGAAGGTGAAGAAGCAAGCTGTACAACATGGGATTGTGTGCGCACCTTGCCAACTGATAGAAAACAGTACCTTTGCACTCTCCTGACTTTTCCAATCACAGGAACATTCGATTGGAAGCTGTTTTGGACAACTTTTCTTTTCTTCCTGCCAAACACTTGGCAGACATCCGTGCAACTTCTAGAACACGATGGGAGATGTTTTCTGTGCTGGCACAGTTTTTCCTAGCCAGACATAGTGGAAAAGCTTGTTGCCGAGGTGTAGATGAGAAGAGGAGCTAAAGAGGAAGGTAGGATGCTCTCCGGAGGTAAGAGCCGCTGCCGGGCGTCTTTCGGCAGAAGCCGCGCTAAGGAGAGCGCTGTGAGCGGCACAATCGTCTTTGCGCGAAGAAGCCGCTTCTTGGGCTCCGGCAGCCGGCGAGAGCGGCAGCTTCGGGAAGGTGAAGAAGCAAGCTGTACAACACTGGGATTGTGTGCGCACCTTGCCAACTGATAGAAAACAGTACCTTTGCACTCTCCTGACTTTTCCAATCACAGGAACATTCGATTGGAAGCTGTTTTGGACAACTTTTCTTTTCTTCCTGCCAAACACTTGGCAGACATCCGTGCAACTTCTAGAACACGATGGGAGATGTTTTCTGTGCTGGCACAGTTTTTCCTAGCCAGACATAGTGGAAAAGCTTGTTGCCGAGGTGTAGATGAGAAGAGGAGCTAAAGAGGAAGGTAGGATGCTCTCCGGAGGTAAGAGCCGCTGCCGGGCGTCTTTCGGCAGAAGCCGCGCTAAGGAGAGCACTGTGAGCGGCACAATCGTCTTTGCGCGAAGAAGCCGCTTCTTGGGCTCCGGCAGCCGGCGAGAGCGGCAGCTTCGGGAAGGTGAAGAAGCAAGCTGTACAACACTGGGATTGTGTGCGCACCTTGCCAACTGATAGAAAACAGTACCTTTGCACTCTCCTGACTTTTCCAATCACAGGAACATTCGATTGGAAGCTGTTTTGGACAACTTTTCTTTTCTTCCTGCCAAACACTTGGCAGACATCCGTGCAACTTCTAGAACACGATGGGAGATGTTTTCTGTGCTGGCACAGTTTTTCCTAGCCAGACATAGTGGAAAAGCTTGTTGCCGAGGTGTAGATGAGAAGAGGAGCTAAAGAGGAAGGTAGGATGCTCTCCGGAGGTAAGAGCCGCTGCCGGGCGTCTTTCGGCAGAAGCCGCGCTAAGGAGAGCGCTGTGAGCGGCACAATCGTCTTTGCGCGAAGAAGCCGCTTCTTGGGCTCCGGCAGCCGGCGAGAGCGGCAGCTTCGGGAAGGTGAAGAAGCAAGCTGTACAACACTGGGATTGTGTGCGCACCTTGCCAACTGATAGAAAACAGTACCTTTGCACTCTCCTGACTTTTCCAATCACAGGAACATTCGATTGAAGCTGTTTTGGACAACTTTTCTTTTCTTCCTGCCAAACACTTGGCAGACATCCGTGCAACTTCTAGAACACGATGGGAGATGTTTTCTGTGCTGGCACAGTTTTTCCTAGCCAGACATAGTGGAAAAGCTTGTTGCCGAGGTGTAGATGAGAAGAGGAGCTAAAGAGGAAGGTAGGATGCCTCTCCGGAGGTAAGAGCCGCTGCCGGGCGTCTTTCGGCAGAAGCCGCGCTAAGGAGAGCGCTGTGAGCGGCACAATCGTCTTTGCGCGAAGAAGCCGCTTCTTGGGCTCCGGCAGCCGGCGAGAGCGGCAGCTTCGGGAAGGTGAAGAAGCAAGCTGTACAACACTGGGATTGTGTGCGCACCTTGCCAACTGATAGAAAACAGTACCTTTGCACTCTCCTGACTTTTCCAATCACAGGAACATTCGATTGGAAGCTGTTTTGGACAACTTTTCTTTTCTTCCTGCCAAACACTTGGCAGACATCCGTGCAACTTCTAGAACACGATGGGAGATGTTTTCTGTGCTGCACAGTTTTTCCTAGCCAGACATAGTGGAAAAGCTTGTTGCCGAGGTGTAGATGAGAAGAGGAGCTAAAGAGGAAGGTAGGATGCTCTCCGGAGGTAAGAGCCGCTGCCGGGCGTCTTTCGGCAGAAGCCGCGCTAAGGAGAGCGCTGTGAGCGGCACAATCGTCTTTGCGCGAAGAAGCCGCTTCTTGGCTCCGGCAGCCGGCGAGAGCGGCAGCTTCGGGAAGGTGAAGAAGCAAGCTGTACAACATGGGATTGTGTGCGCACCTTGCCAACTGATAGAAAACAGTACCTTTGCACTCTCCTGACTTTTCAATCACAGGAACATTCGATTGGAAGCTGTTTTGGACAACTTTTCTTTTCTTCCTGCCAAACACTTGGCAGACATCCGTGCAACTTCTAGAACACGATGGGAGATGTTTTCTGTGCTGGCACAGTTTTTCCTAGCCAGACATAGTGGAGAAGCTTGTTGCCGAGGTGTAGATGAGAAGAGGAGCTAAAGAGGAAGGTAGGATGCTCTCCGGAGGTAAGAGCCGCTGCCGGGCGTCTTTCGGCAGAAGCCGCGCTAAGGAGAGCGCTGTGAGCGGCACAATCGTCTTTGCGCGAAGAAGCCGCTTCTTGGGCTCCGGCAGCCGGCGAGAGCGGCAGCTTCGGGAAGGTGAAGAAGCAAGCTGTACAACACTGGGATTGTGTGCGCACCTTGCCAACTGATAGAAAACAGTACCTTTGCACTCTCCTGACTTTTCCAATCACAGGAACATTCGATTGGAAGCTGTTTTGGACAACTTTTCTTTTCTTCCTGCCAAACACTTGGCAGACATCCGTGCAACTTCTAGAACACGATGGGAGATGTTTTCTGTGCTGGCACAGTTTTTCCTAGCCAGACATAGTGGAAAAGCTTGTTGCCGAGGTGTAGATGAGAAGAGGAGCTAAAGAGGAAGGTAGGATGCTCTCCGGAGGTAAGAGCCGCTGCCGGGCGTCTTTCGGCAGAAGCCGCGCTAAGGAGAGCGCTGTGAGCGGCACAATCGTCTTTGCGCGAAGAAGCCGCTTCTTGGGCTCCGGCAGCCGGCGAGAGCGGCAGCTTCGGGAAGGTGAAGAAGCAAGCTGTACAACACTGGGATTGTGTGCGCACCTTGCCAACTGATAGAAAACAGTACCTTTGCACTCTCCTGACTTTCCAATCACAGGAACATTCGATTGGAAGCTGTTTTGGACAACTTTTCTTTTCTTCCTGCCAAACACTTGGCAGACATCCGTGCAACTTCTAGAACACGATGGGAGATGTTTTCTGTGCTGGCACAGTTTTTCCTAGCCAGACATAGTGGAAAAGCTTGTTGCCGAGGTGTAGATGAGAAGAGGAGCTAAAGAGGAAGGTAGGATGCTCTCCGGAGGTAAGAGCCGCTGCCGGGCGTCTTTCGGCAGAAGCCGCGCTAAGGAGAGCGCTGTGAGCGGCACAATCGTCTTTGCGCGAAGAAGCCGCTTCTTGGGCTCCGGCAGCCGGCGAGAGCGGCAGCTTCGGGAAGGTGAAGAAGCAAGCTGTACAACATGGGATTGTGTGCGCACCTTGCCAACTGATAGAAAACAGTACCTTTGCACTCTCCTGACTTTTCCAATCACAGGAACATTCGATTGGAAGCTGTTTTGGACAACTTTTCTTTTCTTCCTGCCAAACACTTGGCAGAACATCCGTGCAACTTCTAGAACACGATGGGAGATGTTTTCTGTGCTGGCACAGTTTTTCCTAGCCAGACATAGTGAAAAGGCTTGTTGCCGAGGTGTAGATGAGAAGAGGAGCTAAAGAGGAAGGTAGGATGCTCTCCGGAGGTAAGAGCCGCTGCCGGGCGTCTTTCGGCAGAAGCCGCGCTAAGGAGAGCACTGTGAGCGGCACAATCGTCTTTGCGCGAAGAAGCCGCTTCTTGGGCTCCGGCAGCCGGCGAGAGCGGCAGCTTCGGGAAGGTGAAGAAGCAAGCTGTACAACATGGGATTGTGTGCGCACCTTGCCAACTGATAGAAAACAGTACCTTTGCACTCTCCTGACTTTTCCAATCACAGGAACATTCGATTGGAAGCTGTTTTGGACAACTTTTCTTTTCTTCCTGCCAAACACTTGGCAGACATCCGTGCAACTTCTAGAACACGATGGGAGATGTTTTCTGTGCTGGCACAGTTTTTCCTAGCCAGACATAGTGGAAAAGCTTGTTGCCGAGGTGTAGATGAGAAGAGGAGCTAAAGAGGAAGTAGGATGCTCTCCGGAGGTAAGAGCCGCTGCCGGGCGTCTTTCGGCAGAAGCCGCGCTAAGGAGAGCGCTGTGAGCGGCACAATCGTCTTTGCGCGAAGAAGCCGCTTCTTGGGCTCCGCAGCCGGCGAGAGCGGCAGCTTCGGGAAGGTGAAGAAGCAAGCTGTACAACACTGGGATTGTGTGCGCACCTTGCCAACTGATAGAAAACAGTACCTTTGCACTCTCCTGACTTTTCCAATCACAGGAACATTCGATTGGAAGCTGTTTTGGACAACTTTTCTTTTCTTCCTGCCAAACACTTGGCAGACATCCGTGCAACTTCTAGAACACGATGGGAGATGTTTTCTGTGCTGGCACAGTTTTTCCTAGCCAGACATAGTGGAAAAGCTTGTTGCCGAGGTGTAGATGAGAAGAGGAGCTAAAGAGGAAGGTAGGATGCTCTCCGGAGGTAAGAGCCGCTGCCGGGCGTCTTTCGGCAGAAGCCGCGCTAAGGAGAGCGCTGTGAGCGGCACAATCGTCTTTGCGCGAAGAAGCCGCTTCTTGGGCTCCGGCAGCCGGCGAGAGCGGCAGCTTCGGGAAGGTGAAGAAGCAAGCTGTACAACACTGGGATTGTGTGCGCACCTTGCCAACTGATAGAAAACAGTACCTTTGCACTCTCCTGACTTTTCCAATCACAGGAACATTCGATTGGAAGCTGTTTTGGACAACTTTTCTTTTCTTCCTGCCAAACACTTGGCAGACATCCGTGCAACTTCTAGAACACGATGGGAGATGTTTTCTGTGCTGGCACAGTTTTTCCTAGCCAGACATAGTGGAAAAGCTTGTTGCCGAGGTGTAGATGAGAAGAGGAGCTAAAGAGGAAGGTAGGATGCTCTCCGGAGGTAAGAGCCGCTGCCGGGCGTCTTTCGGCAGAAGCCGCGCTAAGGAGAGCACTGTGAGCGGCACAATCGTCTTTGCGCGAAGAAGCCGCTTCTTGGGCTCCGGCAGCCGGCGAGAGCGGCAGCTTCGGGAAGGTGAAGAAGCAAGCTGTACAACACTGGGATTGTGTGCGCACCTTGCCAACTGATAGAAAACAGTACCTTTGCACTCTCCTGACTTTTCCAATCACAGGAACATTCGATTGGAAGCTGTTTTGGACAACTTTTCTTTTCTTCCTGCCAAACACTTGGCAGACATCCGTGCAACTTCTAGAACACGATGGGAGATGTTTTCTGTGCTGCACAGTTTTTCCTAGCCAGACATAGTGGAAAAGCTTGTTGCCGAGGTGTAGATGAGAAGAGGAGCTAAAGAGGAAGGTAGGATGCTCTCCGGAGGTAAGAGCGCTGCCGGGCGTCTTTCGGCAGAAGCCGCGCTAAGGAGAGCACTGTGAGCGGCACAATCGTCTTTGCGCGAAGAAGCCGCTTCTTGGGCTCCGGCAGCCGGCGAGAGCGGCAGCTTCGGGAAGGTGAAGAAGCAAGCTGTACAACACTGGGATTGTGTGCGCACCTTGCCAACTGATAGAAAACAGTACCTTTGCACTCTCCTGACTTTTCCAATCACAGGAACATTCGATTGGAAGCTGTTTTGGACAACTTTTCTTTTCTTCCTGCCAAACACTGGCAGACATCCGTGCAACTTCTAGAACACGATGGGAGATGTTTTCTGGGCTGGCACAGTTTTTCCTAGCCAGACATAGTGGAAAAGCTTGTTGCCGAGGTGTAGATGAGAAGAGGAGCTAAAGAGGAAGGTAGGATGCTCTCCGGAGGTAAGAGCCGCTGCCGGGCGTCTTTCGGCAGAAGCCGCGCTAAGGAGAGCGCTGTGAGCGGCACAATCGTCTTTGCGCGAAGAAGCCGCTTCTTGGGCTCCGGCAGCCGGCGAGAGCGGCAGCTTCGGGAAGGTGAAGAAGCAAGCTGTACAACACTGGGATTGTGTGCGCACCTTGCCAACTGATAGAAAACAGTACCTTTGCACTCTTCTGACTTTTCCAATCACAGGAACATTCGATTGGAAGCTGTTTTGGACAACTTTTCTTTTCTCCTGCCAAACACTTGGCAGACATCCGTGCAACTTCTAGAACACGATGGGAGATGTTTTCTGTGCTGGCACAGTTTTTCCTAGCCAGACATAGTGGAAAAGCTTGTTGCCGAGTGTAGATGAGAAGAGGAGCTAAAGAGGAAGGTAGGATGCTCTCCGGAGGTAAGAGCCGCTGCCGGGCGTCTTTCGGCAGAAGCCGCGCTAAGGAGAGCACTGTGAGCGGCACAATCGCCTTGCGCGAAGAAGCCGCTTCTTGGGCTCCGGCAGCCGGCGAGAGCGGCAGCTTCGGGAAGGTGAAGAAGCAAGCTGTACAACACTGGGATTGTGTGCGCACCTTGCCAACTGATAGAAAACAGTACCTTTGCACTCTCCTGACTTTTCCAATCACAGGAACATTCGATTGGAAGCTGTTTTGGACAACTTTTCTTTTCTTCCTGCCAAACACTTGGCAGACATCCGTGCAACTTCTAGAACACGATGGGAGATGTTTTCTGTGCTGGCACAGTTTTTCCTAGCCAGACATAGTGGAAAAGCTTGTTGCCGAGGTGTAGATGAGAAGAGGAGAGCTAAAGAGGAAGGTAGGATGCTCTCCGGAGGTAAGAGCCGCTGCCGGGCGTCTTTCGGCAGAAGCCGCGCTAAGGAGAGCGCTGTGAGCGGCACAATCGTCTTTGCGCGAAGAAGCCGCTTCTTGGGCTCCGGCAGCCGGCGAGAGCGGCAGCTTCGGGAAGGTGAAGAAGCAAGCTGTACAACACTGGGATTGTGTGCGCACCTTGCCAACTGATAGAAAACAGTACCTTTGCACTCTCCTGACTTTTCCAATCACAGGAACATTCGATTGGAAGCTGTTTTGGACAACTTTTCTTTTCTTCCTGCCAAACACTTGGCAGACATCCGTGCAACTTCTAGAACACGATGGGAGATGTTTTCTGTGCTGGCACAGTTTTTCCTAGCCAGACATAGTGGAAAAGCTTGTTGCCGAGGTGTAGATGAGAAGAGGAGCTAAAGAGGAAGGTAGGATGCTCTCCGGAGGTAAGAGCCGCTGCCGGGCGTCTTTCGGCAGAAGCCGCGCTAAGGAGAGCACTGTGAGCGGCACAATCGTCTTTGCGCGAAGAAGCCGCTTCTTGGGCTCCGGCAGCCGGCGAGAGCGGCAGCTTCGGGAAGGTGAAGAAGCAAGCTGTACAACACTGGGATTGTGTGCGCACCTTGCCAACTGATAGAAAACAGTACCTTTGCACTCTCCTGACTTTTCCAATCACAGGAACATTCGATTGGAAGCTGTTTTGGACAACTTTTCTTTTCTTCCTGCCAAACACTTGGCAGACATCCGTGCAACTTCTAGAACACGATGGGAGATGTTTTCTGTGCTGGCACAGTTTTTCCTAGCCAGACATAGTGGAAAAGCTTGTTGCCGAGGTGTAGATGAGAAGAGGAGCTAAAGAGGAAGGTAGGATGCTCTCCGGAGGTAAGAGCCGCTGCCGGGCGTCTTTCGGCAGAAGCCGCGCTAAGGAGAGCGCTGTGAGCGGCACAATCGTCTTTGCGCGAAGAAGCCGCTTCTTGGGCTCCGGCAGCCGGCGAGAGCGGCAGCTTCGGGAAGGTGAAGAAGCAAGCTGTACAACACTGGGATTGTGTGCGCACCTTGCCAACTGATAGAAAACAGTACCTTTGCACTCTCCTGACTTTTCCAATCACAGGAACATTCGATTGGAAGCTGTTTTGGACAACTTTTCTTTTCTTCCTGCCAAACACTTGGCAGACATCCGTGCAACTTCTAGAACACGATGGGAGATGTTTTCTGTGCTGGCACAGTTTTTCCTAGCCAGACATAGTGGAAAAGCTTGTTGCCGAGGTGTAGATGAGAAGAGGAGCTAAAGAGGAAGGTAGGATGCTCTCCGGAGGTAAGAGCCGCTGCCGGGCGTCTTTCGGCAGAAGCCGCGCTAAGGAGAGCGCTGTGAGCGGCACAATCGTCTTTGCGCGAAGAAGCCGCTTCTTGGGCTCCGGCAGCCGGCGAGAGCGGCAGCTTCGGGAAGGTGAAGAAGCAAGCTGTACAACACTGGGATTGTGTGCGCACCTTGCCAACTGATAGAAAACAGTACCTTTGCACTCTCCTGACTTTTCCAATCACAGGAACATTCGATTGGAAGCTGTTTTGGACAACTTTTCTTTTCTTCCTGCCAAACACTTGGCAGACATCCGTGCAACTTCTAGAACACGATGGGAGATGTTTTCTGTGCTGGCACAGTTTTTCCTAA
>NW_026948701.1:0-53173 GCF_035770615.1 Melospiza melodia melodia | reverse complement strand
GGCAGTCGCGCTTTACGGCCGTATTTACGGCAGTCGCGCTTTACGGCCGTATTTACGACAGTCGCGCTTTACGGCCGTATTTACGGCAGTCGCGCTTTACGGCCGTATTTACGGCAGTCGCGCTTTACGGCCGTATTTACGGCAGTCGCGCTTTACGGCCGTATTTACGGCAGTCGCGCTTTACGGCCGTATTTACGACAGTCGCGCTTTACGCCCGTATTTACGGCAGTCGCGCTTTACGGCCGTATTTACGGCAGTCGCGCTTTACGGCCGTATTTACGACAGTCGCGCTTTACGGCCGTATTTACGACAGTCGCGCTTTACGGCCGTATTTACGACAGTCGCGCTTTACGGCCGTATTTACGGCAGTCGCGCTTTACGGCCGTATTTACGGCAGTCGCGATTTACGGCCGTATTTACGGCAGTCGCGCTTTACGGCCGTATTTACGGCAGTCGCGCTTTACGGCCGTATTTTCGACAGTCGCGATTTACGGCCGTATTTACGACAGTCGCGATTTACGGCCGTATTTACGACAGTCGCGCTTTACGGCCGTATTTACGGCAGTCGCGCTTTACGGCCGTATTTACGGCAGTCGCGCTTTACGGCCGTATTTGCGACAGTCGCGCTTTACGGCCGTATTTACGGCAGTCGCGCTTTACGGCACCTTTTACGACAGTCGCGCTTTACGGCCGTATTTACGACAGTCGCGCTTTACGGCCGTATTTACGGCAGTCCCGCTTTACGGCCGTATTTACGACAGTCGCGCTTTACGGCCGTATTTACGACAGTCGCGATTTACGGCCGTATTTACGACAGTCGCGCTTTACGGCCGTATTTACGGCAGTCGCGCTTTACGGCACCTTTTACGACAGTCGCGCTTTACGGCCGTATTTACGACAGTCGCGCTTTACGGCCGTATTTACGGCAGTCGCGCTTTACGGCCGTATTTACGGCAGTCGCGCTTTACGGCCGTATTTACGACAGTCGCGCTTTACGGCCGTATTTACGGCAGTCGCGCTTTACGGCCGTATTTACGACAGTCGCGCTTTACGGCCGTATTTACGGCAGTCGCGATTTACGGCCGTATTTACGGCAGTCGCGCTTTACGGCACCTTTTACGACAGTCGCGCTTTACGGCCGTATTTACGACAGTCGCGCTTTACGGCCGTATTTACGGCAGTCGCGCTTTACGGCCGTATTCACGACAGTCGCGCTTTACGGCCGTATTTACGACAGTCGCGCTTTACGCCCGTATTTACGGCAGTCGCGCTTTACGGCACCTTTTACGACAGTCGCGCTTTACGGCCGTATTTACGACAGTCGCGCTTTACGGCCGTATTTACGACAGTCGCGATTTACGGCCGTATTTACGACAGTCGCGCTTTACGGCCGTATTTACGACAGTCGCGCTTTACGGCCGTATTTACGACAGTCGCGCTTTACGGCACCTTTTGCGACAGTCGCGATTTACGGCCGTATTTACGACAGTCGCGCTTTACGGCCGTATTTACGGCAGTCGCGCTTTACGGCCGTATTTACGGCAGTCGCGCTTTACGGCCGTATTTACGACAGTCGCGCTTTACGGCCGTATTTACGACAGTCGCGCTTTACGGCCGTATTTACGGCAGTCGCGCTTTACGGCCGTATTTACGACAGTCGCTATTTACGGCCGTATTTACGACAGTCGCGATTTACGGCCGTATTTACGACAGTCGCGCTTTACGGCCGTATTTACGACAGTCGCGATTTACGGCCGTATTTACGACAGTCGCGCTTTACGGCCGTATTTACGACAGTCGCGATTTACGGCCGTATTTACGACAGTCGCGCTTTACGGCCGTATTTACGACAGTCGCGCTTTACGGCCGTATTTACGGCAGTCGCGCTTTACGGCCGTATTTACGGCAGTCGCGCTTTACGGCCGTATTTACGACAGTCGCGCTTTACGGCCGTATTTACGGCAGTCGCGCTTTACGGCCGTATTTACGACAGTCGCGCTTTACGGCCGTATTTACGACAGTCGCGCTTTACAGCCGCATTTACGGCAGTCGCGATTTACGGCCGTATTTACGACAGTCGCGATTTACGGCCGTATTTACGACAGTCGCGATTTACGGCCGTATTTACGACAGTCGCGCTTTACGGCCGTATTTACGACAGTCGCGATTTACGGCCGTATTTACGACAGTCGCGCTTTACGGCCGTATTTACGGCAGTCGCGCTTTACGGCCGTATTTACGACAGTCGCGCTTTACGGCCGTATTTACGACAGTCGCGATTTACGGCCGTATTTACGGCAGTCGCGCTTTACGGCCGTATTTACGACAGTCGCGCTTTACGGCCGTATTTACGACAGTCGCGATTTACGGCCGTATTTACGACAGTCGCGCTTTACGGCCGTATTTACGACAGTCGCGCTTTACGGCCGTATTTACGGCAGTCGCGATTTACGGCCGTATTTACGGCAGTCGCGCTTTACGGCACCTTTTACGACAGTCGCGCTTTACGGCCGTATTTACGACAGTCGCGCTTTACGGCCGTATTTACGACAGTCGCGCTTTACGGCCGTATTTACGGCAGTCGCGCTTTACGGCCGTATTTACGACAGTCGCGCTTTACGGCCGTATTTACGACAGTCGCGCTTTACGGCCGTATTTACGGCAGTCGCGCTTTACGGCCGTATTTACGACAGTCGCGCTTTACGGCCGTATTTACGGCAGTCGCGCTTTACGGCACCTTTTACGACAGTCGCGCTTTACGGCCGTATTTACGACAGTCGCGCTTTACGGCCGTATTTACGGCAGTCGCGCTTTACGGCCGTATTTACGACAGTCGCGCTTTACGGCCGTATTTACGACAGTCGCGCTTTACGGCACCTTTTGCGACAGTCGCGATTTACGGCCGTATTTACGACAGTCGCGCTTTACGGCCGTATTTACGACAGTCGCGCTTTACGGCCGTATTTACGACAGTCGCGATTTACGGCCGTATTTACGGCAGTCGCGCTTTACGGCCGTATTTACGACAGTCGCGCTTTACGGCCGTATTTACGACAGTCGCGATTTACGGCCGTATTTACGGCAGTCGCGCTTTACGGCCGTATTTACGACAGTCGCGATTTACGGCCGTATTTACGACAGTCGCGCTTTACGGCCGTATTTACGGCAGTCGCGCTTTACGGCCGTATTTACGGCAGTCGCGCTTTACGGCCGTATTTACGACAGTCGCGCTTTACGGCCGTATTTACGACAGTCGCGCTTTACGGCCGTATTTACGACAGTCGCGCTTTACGGCCGTATTTACGACAGTCGCGCTTTACGGCACCTTTTGCGACAGTCGCGATTTACGGCCGTATTTACGACAGTCGCGCTTTACGGCCGTATTTACGGCAGTCGCGCTTTACGGCCGTATTTACGACAGTCGCGATTTACGGCCGTATTTACGACAGTCACGCTTTACGGCCGTATTTACGACAGTCGCGCTTTACGGCACCTTTTGCGACAGTCGCGATTTACGGCCGTATTTACGACAGTCGCGCTTTACGGCCGTATTTACGACAGTCGCGCTTTACGGCCGTATTTACGGCAGTCGCGCTTTACGGCCGTATTTACGACAGTCGCGATTTACGGCCGTATTTACGACAGTCGCGCTTTACGGCCGTATTTACGACAGTCGCGCTTTACGGCCGTATTTACGACAGTCGCGCTTTACGGCCGTATTTACGACAGTCGCGATTTACGGCCGTATTTACGACAGTCGCGCTTTACGGCCGTATTTACGACAGTCGCGCTTTACGGCCGTATTTACGGCAGTCGCGCTTTACGGCCGTATTTACGGCAGTCGCGCTTTACGGCCGTATTTACGACAGTCGCGCTTTACGGCCGTATTTACGGCAGTCGCGCTTTACGGCCGTATTTACGACAGTCGCGCTTTACGGCCGTATTTACGACAGTCGCGCTTTACGGCCGTATTTACGGCAGTCGCGCTTTACGGCCGTATTTACGGCAGTCGCGCTTTACGGCCGTATTTACGACAGTCGCGATTTACGGCCGTATTTACGGCAGTCGCGCTTTACGGCCGTATTTATGACAGTCGCGCTTTACGGCCGTATTTACGGCAGTCGCGCTTTACGGCCGTATTTATGACAGTCGCGCTTTACGGCCGTATTTACGGCAGTCGCGCTTTACGGCCGTATTTATGACAGTCGCGCTTTACGGCCGTATTTACGACAGTCGCGCTTTACGGCCGTATTTATGACAGTCGCGCTTTACGGCCGTATTTACGGCAGTCGCGCTTTACGGCCGTATTTACGGCAGTCGCGCTTTACGGCACCTTTTACGACAGTCGCGCTTTACGGCCGTATTTACGACAGTCGCTATTTACGGCCGCATTTACGACAGTCGCGATTTACGGCCGTATTTACGACAGTCGCGCTTTACGGCCGTATTTACGACAGTCGCGCTTTACGGCCGTATTTACGACAGTCGCGCTTTACGGCCGTATTTACGGCAGTCGCGCTTTACGGCCGTATTTACGGCAGTCGCGCTTTACGGCCGTATTTACGGCAGTCGCGCTTTACGGCCGTATTTACGACAGTCGCGATTTACGGCCGTATTTACGACAGTCGCGCTTTACGGCCGTATTTACGGCAGTCGCGCTTTACGGCCGTATTTACGGCAGTCGCGCTTTACGGCCGTATTTACGGCAGTCGCGCTTTACGGCCGTATTTACGGCAGTCGCGCTTTACGGCCGTATTTACGACAGTCGCGCTTTACGGCCGTATTTACGACAGTCGCGCATTACGGCCGTATTTACGGCAGTCGCGCTTTACGGCCGTATTTACGACAGTCGGGATTTACGGCCGTATTTACGACAGTCGCGCTTTACGGCCGTATTTACGACAGTCGCGCTTTACGGCCGTATTTACGGCAGTCGCGCTTTACGGCCGTATTTACGACAGTCGCGCTTTACGGCCGTATTTACGGCAGTCGCGCTTTACGGCCGTATTTACGACAGTCGCGCTTTACGGCCGCATTTACGACAGTCGCTATTTACGGCCGCATTTACGACAGTCGCGATTTACGGCCGTATTTACGACAGTCGCGCTTTACGGCCGTATTTACGGCAGTCGCGCTTTACGGCCGTATTTATGACAGTCGCGCTTTACGGCCGTATTTACGGCAGTCGCGCTTTACGGCCGTATTTACGGCAGTCGCGCTTTACGGCCGTATTTACGACAGTCGCGCTTTACGGCCGTATTTACGACAGTCGCGCTTTACGGCCGTATTTACGGCAGTCGCGCTTTACGGCCGTATTTACGGCAGTCGCGCTTTACGGCCGTATTTACGGCAGTCGCGCTTTACGGCCGCATTTACGACAGTCGCTATTTACGGCCGCATTTACGACAGTCGCGATTTACGGCCGTATTTACGACAGTCGCGCTTTACGGCCGTATTTACGACAGTCGCGCTTTACGGCCGTATTTACGACAGTCGCGCTTTACGGCCGTATTTACGGCAGTCGCGCTTTACGGCCGTATTTACGGCAGTCGCGCTTTACGGCCGTATTTACGGCAGTCGCGCTTTACGGCCGTATTTACGACAGTCGCGATTTACGGCCGTATTTACGACAGTCGCGCTTTACGGCCGTATTTACGGCAGTCGCGCTTTACGGCCGTATTTACGGCAGTCGCGCTTTACGGCCGTATTTACGGCAGTCGCGCTTTACGGCCGTATTTACGGCAGTCGCGCTTTACGGCCGTATTTACGACAGTCGCGCTTTACGGCCGTATTTACGACAGTCGCGCATTACGGCCGTATTTACGGCAGTCGCGCTTTACGGCCGTATTTACGACAGTCGGGATTTACGGCCGTATTTACGACAGTCGCGCTTTACGGCCGTATTTACGACAGTCGCGCTTTACGGCCGTATTTACGGCAGTCGCGCTTTACGGCCGTATTTACGACAGTCGCGCTTTACGGCCGTATTTACGGCAGTCGCGCTTTACGGCCGTATTTACGACAGTCGCGCTTTACGGCCGCATTTACGACAGTCGCTATTTACGGCCGCATTTACGACAGTCGCGATTTACGGCCGTATTTACGACAGTCGCGCTTTACGGCCGTATTTACGACAGTCGCGCTTTACGGCCGTATTTACGACAGTCGCGCTTTACGGCCGTATTTACGGCAGTCGCGCTTTACGGCCGTATTTACGGCAGTCGCGCTTTACGGCCGTATTTACGGCAGTCGCGCTTTACGGCCGTATTTACGGCAGTCGCGCTTTACGGCCGTATTTACGACAGTCGCGATTTACGGCCGTATTTACGGCAGTCGCGCTTTACGGCCGTATTTACGACAGTCGCGCTTTACGGCCGTATTTACGGCAGTCGCGCTTTACGGCCGTATTTACGACAGTCGCGCTTTACGGCCGTATTTACGACAGTCGCGCTTTACGGCCGTATTTACGGCAGTCGCGATTTACGGCCGTATTTACGGCAGTCGCGCTTTACGGCCGTATTTACGACAGTCGCGCTTTACGGCCGTATTGACGGCAGTCGCGCTTTACGGCCGTATTTACGGCAGTCGCGATTTACGGCCGTATTTACGACAGTCGCGCTTTACGGCCGTATTTACGGCAGTCGCGCTTTACGGCCGTATTTACGGCAGTCGCGCTTTACGGCCGTATTTACGGCAGTCGCGATTTAAGGCCGTATTTACGACAGTCGCGCTTTACGGCCGTATTTACGACAGTCGCGCTTTACGGCCGTATTTACGACAGTCGCGATTTACGGCCGTATTTACGGCAGTCGCGCTTTACGGCCGTATTTACGGCAGTCGCGCTTTACGGCCGTATTTACGGCAGTCGCGCTTTACGGCCGTATTTACGACAGTCGCGCTTTACGGCCGTATTTACGGTAGTCGCGCTTTACGGCCGTATTTACGGCAGTCGCGCTTTACGGCCGTATTTACGACAGTCGCGCTTTACGGCCGTATTTACGACAGTCGCGCTTTACGGCCGTATTTACGGCAGTCGCGCTTTACGGCCGTATTTACGACAGTCGCGCTTTACGGCCGTATTTACGACAGTCGCTATTTACGGCCGCATTTACGACAGTCGCGATTTACGGCCGTATTTACGACAGTCGCGCTTTACGGCCGTATTTACGACAATCGCGCTTTACGGCCGCATTTACGACAGTCGCGCTTTACGGCCGTATTTACGGCAGTCGCGCTTTACGGCCGTATTTACGACAGTCGCGCTTTACGGCCGTATTTACGACAGTCGCGATTTACGGCCGTATTTACGACAGTCGCGCTTTACGGCCGTATTTACGACAGTCGCGCTTTACGGCCGTATTTACGGCAGTCGCGCTTTACGGCCGTAGTTACGACAGTCGCGCTTTACGGCCGTATTTACGGCAGTCGCGCTTTACGGCCGTATTTACGGCAGTCGCGCTTTACGGCCGTATTTACGACAGTCGCGCTTTACGGCCGTATTTACGGCAGTCGCGCTTTACGGCCGTATTTACGGCAGTCGCGCTTTACGGCCGTATTTACGGCAGTCGCGCTTTACGGCCGTATTTACGGCAGTCGCGCTTTACGGCCGTATTTACGGCAGTCGCGCTTTACGGCCGTATTTACGACAGTCGCGCTTTACGGCCGTATTTACGACAGTCGCGATTTACGGCCGTATTTACGACAGTCGCGATTTACGGCCGTATTTACGACAGTCGCGCTTTACGGCCGTATTTACGGCAGTCGCGCTTTACGGCCGTATTTACGGCAGTCGCGCTTTACGGCCGTATTTACGACAGTCGCGCTTTACGGCCGTATTTACGGCAGTCGCGCTTTACGGCCGTATTTACGGCAGTCGCGCTTTACGGCCGTATTTACGACAGTCGCGCTTTTCGGCCGTATTTACGGCAGTCGCGCTTTACGGCCGTATTTACGGCAGTCGCGCTTTACGGCCGTATTTACGGCAGTCGCGCTTTACGGCCGTATTTACGGCAGTCGCGCTTTACGGCCGTATTTACGACAGTCGCGCTTTACGGCCGCATTTACGACAGTCGCTATTTACGGCCGCATTTACGACAGTCGCGATTTACGGCCGTATTTACGACAGTCGCGCTTTACGGCCGTATTTACGACAGTCGCGCTTTACGGCCGTATTTACGGCAGTCGCGATTTACGGCCGTATTTACGACAGTCGCGCTTTACGGCCGTATTTACGGCAGTCGCGCTTTACGGCCGTATTTACGGCAGTCGCGCTTTACGGCCGTATTTACGGCTGTCGCGATTTAAGGCCGTATTTACGACAGTCGCGCTTTACGGCCGTATTTACGGCAGTCGCGATTTACGGCCGTATTTACGACAGTCGCGCTTTACGGCCGTATTTACGGCAGTCGCGCTTTACGGCCGTATTTACGGCAGTCGCGATTTAAGGCCGTATTTACGACAGTCGCGCTTTACGGCCGTATTTACGACAGTCGCGCTTTACGGCCGTATTTACGACAGTCGCGATTTACGGCCGTATTTACGGCAGTCGCGCTTTACGGCCGTATTTACGGCAGTCGCGCTTTACGGCCGTATTTACGGCAGTCGCGCTTTACGGCCGTATTTACGGCAGTCGCGCTTTACGGCCGTATTTACGACAGTCGCGCTTTACGGCCGTATTTACGGTAGTCGCGCTTTACGGCCGTATTTACGGCAGTCGCGCTTTACGGCCGTATTTACGGCAGTTGCGCTTTACGGCCGTATTTACGGCAGTCGCGCTTTACGGCCGTATTTACGGCAGTCGCGCTTTACGGCCGTATTTACGACAGTCGCGCTTTACGGCCGTATTTACGACAGTCGCTATTTACGGCCGCATTTACGACAGTCGCGATTTACGGCCGTATTTACGACAGTCGCGCTTTACGGCCGTATTTACGACAATCGCGCTTTACGGCCGCATTTACGACAGTCGCGCTTTACGGCCGTATTTACGGCAGTCGCGCTTTACGGCCGGTATTACGACAGTCGCGCTTTACGGCCGTATTTACGACAGTCGCGATTTACGGCCGTATTTACGGCAGTCGCGCTTTACGGCCGTATTTACGACAGTCGCGCTTTACGGCCGTATTTACGGCAGTCGCGCTTTACGGCCGTAGTTACGACAGTCGCGCTTTACGGCCGTATTTACGGCAGTCGCGCTTTACGGCCGTATTTACGGCAGTCGCGCTTTACGGCCGTATTTACGACAGTCGCGCTTTACGGCCGTATTTACGGCAGTCGCGCTTTACGGCCGTATTTACGGCAGTCGCGCTTTACGGCCGTATTTACGGCAGTCGCGCTTTACGGCCGTATTTACGGCAGTCGCGCTTTACGGCCGTATTTACGGCAGTCGCGCTTTACGGCCGTATTTACGGCAGTCGCGCTTTACGGCCGTATTTACGACAGTCGCGATTTACGGCCGTATTTACGACAGTCGCGATTACGGCCGTATTTACGACAGTCGCGCTTTACGGCCGTATTTACGGCAGTCGCGCTTTACGGCCGTATTTACGGCAGTCGCGCTTTACGGCCGTATTTACGACAGTCGCGCTTTACGGCCGTATTTACGACAGTCGCGATTTACGGCCGTATTTACGACAGTCGCGCTTTACAGCCGCATTTACGGCAGTCGCGATTTACGGCCGTATTTACGACAGTCGCGATTTACGGCCGTATTTACGACAGTCGCGATTTACGGCCGTATTTACGACAGTCGCGCTTTACGGCCGTATTTACGACAGTCGCGATTTACGGCCGTATTTACGACAGTCGCGCTTTACGGCCGTATTTACGGCAGTCGCGCTTTACGGCCGTATTTACGACAGTCGCGCTTTACGGCCGTATTTACGACAGTCGCGATTTACGGCCGTATTTACGGCAGTCGCGCTTTACGGCCGTATTTACGACAGTCGCGCTTTACGGCCGTATTTACGACAGTCGCGATTTACGGCCGTATTTACGACAGTCGCGCTTTACGGCCGTATTTACGGCAGTCGCGCTTTACGGCCGTATTTACGGCAGTCGCGCTTTACGGCCGTATTTACGACAGTCGCGCTTTACGGCCGTATTTACGACAGTCGCGATTTACGGCCGTATTTACGGCAGTCGCGCTTTACGGCACCTTTTACGACAGTCGCGCTTTACGGCCGTATTTACGACAGTCGCGCTTTACGGCCGTATTTACGACAGTCGCGCTTTACGGCCGTATTTACGGCAGTCGCGCTTTACGGCCGTATTTACGACAGTCGCGCTTTACGGCCGTATTTACGACAGTCGCGCTTTACGGCCGTATTTACGGCAGTCGCGCTTTACGGCCGTATTTACGACAGTCGCGCTTTACGGCCGTATTTACGGCAGTCGCGCTTTACGGCACCTTTTACGACAGGTCGCGCTTTACGGCCGTATTTACGACAGTCGCGCTTTACGGCCGTATTTACGGCAGTCGCGCTTTACGGCCGTATTTACGACAGTCGCGCTTTACGGCCGTATTTACGACAGTCGCGCTTTACGGCACCTTTTGCGACAGTCGCGATTTACGGCCGTATTTACGACAGTCGCGCTTTACGGCCGTATTTACGACAGTCGCGCTTTACGGCCGTATTTACGACAGTCGCGATTTACGGCCGTATTTACGGCAGTCGCGCTTTACGGCCGTATTTACGACAGTCGCGCTTTACGGCCGTATTTACGACAGTCGCGATTTACGGCCGTATTTACGGCAGTCGCGCTTTACGGCCGTATTTACGACAGTCGCGATTTACGGCCGTATTTACGACAGTCGCGCTTTACGGCCGTATTTACGGCAGTCGCGCTTTACGGCCGTATTTACGGCAGTCGCGCTTTACGGCCGTATTTACGACAGTCGCGCTTTACGGCCGTATTTACGACAGTCGCGCTTTACGGCCGTATTTACGACAGTCGCGCTTTACGGCCGTATTTACGACAGTCGCGCTTTACGGCACCTTTTGCGACAGTCGCGATTTACGGCCGTATTTACGACAGTCGCGCTTTACGGCCGTATTTACGGCAGTCGCGCTTTACGGCCGTATTTACGACAGTCGCGATTTACGGCCGTATTTACGACAGTCACGCTTTACGGCCGTATTTACGACAGTCGCGCTTTACGGCACCTTTTGCGACAGTCGCGATTTACGGCCGTATTTACGACAGTCGCGCTTTACGGCCGTATTTACGACAGTCGCGCTTTACGGCCGTATTTACGGCAGTCGCGCTTTACGGCCGTATTTACGACAGTCGCGATTTACGGCCGTATTTACGACAGTCGCGCTTTACGGCCGTATTTACGACAGTCGCGCTTTACGGCCGTATTTACGACAGTCGCGCTTTACGGCCGTATTTACGACAGTCGCGATTTACGGCCGTATTTACGACAGTCGCGCTTTACGGCCGTATTTACGACAGTCGCGCTTTACGGCCGTATTTACGGCAGTCGCGCTTTACGGCCGTATTTACGGCAGTCGCGCTTTACGGCCGTATTTACGACAGTCGCGCTTTACGGCCGTATTTACGGCAGTCGCGCTTTACGGCCGTATTTACGACAGTCGCGCTTTACGGCCGTATTTACGACAGTCGCGCTTTACGGCCGTATTTACGGCAGTCGCGCTTTACGGCCGTATTTACGGCAGTCGCGCTTTACGGCCGTATTTACGACAGTCGCGATTTACGGCCGTATTTACGGCAGTCGCGCTTTACGGCCGTATTTATGACAGTCGCGCTTTACGGCCGTATTTACGGCAGTCGCGCTTTACGGCCGTATTTATGACAGTCGCGCTTTACGGCCGTATTTACGGCAGTCGCGCTTTACGGCCGTATTTATGACAGTCGCGCTTTACGGCCGTATTTACGACAGTCGCGCTTTACGGCCGTATTTATGACAGTCGCGCTTTACGGCCGTATTTACGGCAGTCGCGCTTTACGGCCGTATTTACGGCAGTCGCGCTTTACGGCACCTTTTACGACAGTCGCGCTTTACGGCCGTATTTACGACAGTCGCTATTTACGGCCGCATTTACGACAGTCGCGATTTACGGCCGTATTTACGACAGTCGCGCTTTACGGCCGTATTTACGACAGTCGCGCTTTACGGCCGTATTTACGACAGTCGCGCTTTACGGCCGTATTTACGGCAGTCGCGCTTTACGGCCGTATTTACGGCAGTCGCGCTTTACGGCCGTATTTACGGCAGTCGCGCTTTACGGCCGTATTTACGACAGTCGCGATTTACGGCCGTATTTACGACAGTCGCGCTTTACGGCCGTATTTACGGCAGTCGCGCTTTACGGCCGTATTTACGGCAGTCGCGCTTTACGGCCGTATTTACGGCAGTCGCGCTTTACGGCCGTATTTACGGCAGTCGCGCTTTACGGCCGTATTTACGACAGTCGCGCTTTACGGCCGTATTTACGACAGTCGCGCATTACGGCCGTATTTACGGCAGTCGCGCTTTACGGCCGTATTTACGACAGTCGGGATTTACGGCCGTATTTACGACAGTCGCGCTTTACGGCCGTATTTACGACAGTCGCGCTTTACGGCCGTATTTACGGCAGTCGCGCTTTACGGCCGTATTTACGACAGTCGCGCTTTACGGCCGTATTTACGGCAGTCGCGCTTTACGGCCGTATTTACGACAGTCGCGCTTTACGGCCGCATTTACGACAGTCGCTATTTACGGCCGCATTTACGACAGTCGCGATTTACGGCCGTATTTACGACAGTCGCGCTTTACGGCCGTATTTACGGCAGTCGCGCTTTACGGCCGTATTTATGACAGTCGCGCTTTACGGCCGTATTTACGGCAGTCGCGCTTTACGGCCGTATTTACGGCAGTCGCGCTTTACGGCCGTATTTACGACAGTCGCGCTTTACGGCCGTATTTACGACAGTCGCGCTTTACGGCCGTATTTACGGCAGTCGCGCTTTACGGCCGTATTTACGGCAGTCGCGCTTTACGGCCGTATTTACGGCAGTCGCGCTTTACGGCCGCATTTACGACAGTCGCTATTTACGGCCGCATTTACGACAGTCGCGATTTACGGCCGTATTTACGACAGTCGCGCTTTACGGCCGTATTTACGACAGTCGCGCTTTACGGCCGTATTTACGACAGTCGCGCTTTACGGCCGTATTTACGGCAGTCGCGCTTTACGGCCGTATTTACGGCAGTCGCGCTTTACGGCCGTATTTACGGCAGTCGCGCTTTACGGCCGTATTTACGACAGTCGCGATTTACGGCCGTATTTACGACAGTCGCGCTTTACGGCCGTATTTACGGCAGTCGCGCTTTACGGCCGTATTTACGGCAGTCGCGCTTTACGGCCGTATTTACGGCAGTCGCGCTTTACGGCCGTATTTACGGCAGTCGCGCTTTACGGCCGTATTTACGACAGTCGCGCTTTACGGCCGTATTTACGACAGTCGCGCATTACGGCCGTATTTACGGCAGTCGCGCTTTACGGCCGTATTTACGACAGTCGGGATTTACGGCCGTATTTACGACAGTCGCGCTTTACGGCCGTATTTACGACAGTCGCGCTTTACGGCCGTATTTACGGCAGTCGCGCTTTACGGCCGTATTTACGACAGTCGCGCTTTACGGCCGTATTTACGGCAGTCGCGCTTTACGGCCGTATTTACGACAGTCGCGCTTTACGGCCGCATTTACGACAGTCGCTATTTACGGCCGCATTTACGACAGTCGCGATTTACGGCCGTATTTACGACAGTCGCGCTTTACGGCCGTATTTACGACAGTCGCGCTTTACGGCCGTATTTACGACAGTCGCGCTTTACGGCCGTATTTACGGCAGTCGCGCTTTACGGCCGTATTTACGGCAGTCGCGCTTTACGGCCGTATTTACGGCAGTCGCGCTTTACGGCCGTATTTACGGCAGTCGCGCTTTACGGCCGTATTTACGACAGTCGCGATTTACGGCCGTATTTACGGCAGTCGCGCTTTACGGCCGTATTTACGACAGTCGCGCTTTACGGCCGTATTTACGGCAGTCGCGCTTTACGGCCGTATTTACGACAGTCGCGCTTTACGGCCGTATTTACGACAGTCGCGCTTTACGGCCGTATTTACGGCAGTCGCGATTTACGGCCGTATTTACGGCAGTCGCGCTTTACGGCCGTATTTACGACAGTCGCGCTTTACGGCCGTATTTACGACAGTCGCGCTTTACGGCCGTATTTACGGCAGTCGCGCTTTACGGCCGTATTTACGACAGTCGCGCTTTACGGCCGTATTTACGACAGTCGCGATTTACGGCCGTATTTACGGCAGTCGCGCTTTACGGCACCTTTTACGACAGTCGCGCTTTACGGCCGTATTTACGACAGTCGCGCTTTACGGCCGTATTTACGACAGTCGCGCTTTACGGCCGTATTTACGGCAGTCGCGCTTTACGGCCGTATTTACGACAGTCGCGCTTTACGGCCGTATTTACGACAGTCGCGCTTTACGGCCGTATTTACGGCAGTCGCGCTTTACGGCCGTATTTACGACAGTCGCGCTTTACGGCCGTATTTACGGCAGTCGCGCTTTACGGCACCTTTTACGGCAGTCGCGCTTTACGGCCGTATTTACGACAGTCGCGCTTTACGGCCGTATTTACGGCAGTCGCGCTTTACGGCCGTATTTACGACAGTCGCGCTTTACGGCCGTATTTACGACAGTCGCGATTTACGGCCGTATTTACGGCAGTCGCGCTTTACGGCACCTTTTACGACAGTCGCGCTTTACGGCCGTATTTACGACAGTCGCGCTTTACGGCCGTATTTACGACAGTCGCGCTTTACGGCCGTATTTACGGCAGTCGCGCTTTACGGCCGTATTTACGACAGTCGCGCTTTACGGCCGTATTTACGACAGTCGCGCTTTACGGCCGTATTTACGGCAGTCGCGCTTTACGGCCGTATTTACGACAGTCGCGCTTTACGGCCGTATTTACGGCAGTCGCGCTTTACGGCACCTTTTACGACAGTCGCGCTTTACGGCCGTATTTACGACAGTCGCGCTTTACGGCCGTATTTACGGCAGTCGCGCTTTACGGCCGTATTTACGACAGTCGCGCTTTACGGCCGTATTTACGACAGTCGCGCTTTACGGCACCTTTTGCGACAGTCGCGATTTACGGCCGTATTTACGACAGTCGCGCTTTACGGCCGTATTTACGACAGTCGCGCTTTACGGCCGTATTTACGACAGTCGCGATTTACGGCCGTATTTACGGCAGTCGCGCTTTACGGCCGTATTTACGACAGTCGCGCTTTACGGCCGTATTTACGACAGTCGCGATTTACGGCCGTATTTACGGCAGTCGCGCTTTACGGCCGTATTTACGACAGTCGCGATTTACGGCCGTATTTACGACAGTCGCGCTTTACGGCCGTATTTACGGCAGTCGCGCTTTACGGCCGTATTTACGGCAGTCGCGCTTTACGGCCGTATTTACGACAGTCGCGCTTTACGGCCGTATTTACGACAGTCGCGCTTTACGGCCGTATTTACGACAGTCGCGCTTTACGGCCGTATTTACGACAGTCGCGCTTTACGGCACCTTTTGCGACAGTCGCGATTTACGGCCGTATTTACGACAGTCGCGCTTTACGGCCGTATTTACGGCAGTCGCGCTTTACGGCCGTATTTACGACAGTCGCGATTTACGGCCGTATTTACGACAGTCACGCTTTACGGCCGTATTTACGACAGTCGCGCTTTACGGCACCTTTTGCGACAGTCGCGATTTACGGCCGTATTTACGACAGTCGCGCTTTACGGCCGTATTTACGACAGTCGCGCTTTACGGCCGTATTTACGGCAGTCGCGCTTTACGGCCGTATTTACGACAGTCGCGATTTACGGCCGTATTTACGACAGTCGCGCTTTACGGCCGTATTTACGACAGTCGCGCTTTACGGCCGTATTTACGACAGTCGCGCTTTACGGCCGTATTTACGACAGTCGCGATTTACGGCCGTATTTACGACAGTCGCGCTTTACGGCCGTATTTACGACAGTCGCGCTTTACGGCCGTATTTACGGCAGTCGCGCTTTACGGCCGTATTTACGGCAGTCGCGCTTTACGGCCGTATTTACGACAGTCGCGCTTTACGGCCGTATTTACGGCAGTCGCGCTTTACGGCCGTATTTACGACAGTCGCGCTTTACGGCCGTATTTACGACAGTCGCGCTTTACGGCCGTATTTACGGCAGTCGCGCTTTACGGCCGTATTTACGGCAGTCGCGCTTTACGGCCGTATTTACGACAGTCGCGATTTACGGCCGTATTTACGGCAGTCGCGCTTTACGGCCGTATTTATGACAGTCGCGCTTTACGGCCGTATTTACGGCAGTCGCGCTTTACGGCCGTATTTATGACAGTCGCGCTTTACGGCCGTATTTACGGCAGTCGCGCTTTACGGCCGTATTTATGACAGTCGCGCTTTACGGCCGTATTTACGACAGTCGCGCTTTACGGCCGTATTTATGACAGTCGCGCTTTACGGCCGTATTTACGGCAGTCGCGCTTTACGGCCGTATTTACGGCAGTCGCGCTTTACGGCACCTTTTACGACAGTCGCGCTTTACGGCCGTATTTACGACAGTCGCTATTTACGGCCGCATTTACGACAGTCGCGATTTACGGCCGTATTTACGACAGTCGCGCTTTACGGCCGTATTTACGACAGTCGCGCTTTACGGCCGTATTTACGACAGTCGCGCTTTACGGCCGTATTTACGGCAGTCGCGCTTTACGGCCGTATTTACGGCAGTCGCGCTTTACGGCCGTATTTACGGCAGTCGCGCTTTACGGCCGTATTTACGACAGTCGCGATTTACGGCCGTATTTACGACAGTCGCGCTTTACGGCCGTATTTACGGCAGTCGCGCTTTACGGCCGTATTTACGGCAGTCGCGCTTTACGGCCGTATTTACGGCAGTCGCGCTTTACGGCCGTATTTACGGCAGTCGCGCTTTACGGCCGTATTTACGACAGTCGCGCTTTACGGCCGTATTTACGACAGTCGCGCATTACGGCCGTATTTACGGCAGTCGCGCTTTACGGCCGTATTTACGACAGTCGGGATTTACGGCCGTATTTACGACAGTCGCGCTTTACGGCCGTATTTACGACAGTCGCGCTTTACGGCCGTATTTACGGCAGTCGCGCTTTACGGCCGTATTTACGACAGTCGCGCTTTACGGCCGTATTTACGGCAGTCGCGCTTTACGGCCGTATTTACGACAGTCGCGCTTTACGGCCGCATTTACGACAGTCGCTATTTACGGCCGCATTTACGACAGTCGCGATTTACGGCCGTATTTACGACAGTCGCGCTTTACGGCCGTATTTACGGCAGTCGCGCTTTACGGCCGTATTTATGACAGTCGCGCTTTACGGCCGTATTTACGGCAGTCGCGCTTTACGGCCGTATTTACGGCAGTCGCGCTTTACGGCCGTATTTACGACAGTCGCGCTTTACGGCCGTATTTACGACAGTCGCGCTTTACGGCCGTATTTACGGCAGTCGCGCTTTACGGCCGTATTTACGGCAGTCGCGCTTTACGGCCGTATTTACGGCAGTCGCGCTTTACGGCCGCATTTACGACAGTCGCTATTTACGGCCGCATTTACGACAGTCGCGATTTACGGCCGTATTTACGACAGTCGCGCTTTACGGCCGTATTTACGACAGTCGCGCTTTACGGCCGTATTTACGACAGTCGCGCTTTACGGCCGTATTTACGGCAGTCGCGCTTTACGGCCGTATTTACGGCAGTCGCGCTTTACGGCCGTATTTACGGCAGTCGCGCTTTACGGCCGTATTTACGACAGTCGCGATTTACGGCCGTATTTACGACAGTCGCGCTTTACGGCCGTATTTACGGCAGTCGCGCTTTACGGCCGTATTTACGGCAGTCGCGCTTTACGGCCGTATTTACGGCAGTCGCGCTTTACGGCCGTATTTACGGCAGTCGCGCTTTACGGCCGTATTTACGACAGTCGCGCTTTACGGCCGTATTTACGACAGTCGCGCATTACGGCCGTATTTACGGCAGTCGCGCTTTACGGCCGTATTTACGACAGTCGGGATTTACGGCCGTATTTACGACAGTCGCGCTTTACGGCCGTATTTACGACAGTCGCGCTTTACGGCCGTATTTACGGCAGTCGCGCTTTACGGCCGTATTTACGACAGTCGCGCTTTACGGCCGTATTTACGGCAGTCGCGCTTTACGGCCGTATTTACGACAGTCGCGCTTTACGGCCGCATTTACGACAGTCGCTATTTACGGCCGCATTTACGACAGTCGCGATTTACGGCCGTATTTACGACAGTCGCGCTTTACGGCCGTATTTACGACAGTCGCGCTTTACGGCCGTATTTACGACAGTCGCGCTTTACGGCCGTATTTACGGCAGTCGCGCTTTACGGCCGTATTTACGGCAGTCGCGCTTTACGGCCGTATTTACGGCAGTCGCGCTTTACGGCCGTATTTACGGCAGTCGCGCTTTACGGCCGTATTTACGACAGTCGCGATTTACGGCCGTATTTACGGCAGTCGCGCTTTACGGCCGTATTTACGACAGTCGCGCTTTACGGCCGTATTTACGGCAGTCGCGCTTTACGGCCGTATTTACGACAGTCGCGCTTTACGGCCGTATTTACGACAGTCGCGCTTTACGGCCGTATTTACGGCAGTCGCGATTTACGGCCGTATTTACGGCAGTCGCGCTTTACGGCCGTATTTACGACAGTCGCGCTTTACGGCCGTATTGACGGCAGTCGCGCTTTACGGCCGTATTTACGGCAGTCGCGATTTACGGCCGTATTTACGACAGTCGCGCTTTACGGCCGTATTTACGGCAGTCGCGCTTTACGGCCGTATTTACGGCAGTCGCGCTTTACGGCCGTATTTACGGCAGTCGCGATTTAAGGCCGTATTTACGACAGTCGCGCTTTACGGCCGTATTTACGACAGTCGCGCTTTACGGCCGTATTTACGACAGTCGCGATTTACGGCCGTATTTACGGCAGTCGCGCTTTACGGCCGTATTTACGGCAGTCGCGCTTTACGGCCGTATTTACGGCAGTCGCGCTTTACGGCCGTATTCACGACAGTCGCGCTTTACGGCCGTATTTACGGTAGTCGCGCTTTACGGCCGTATTTACGGCAGTCGCGCTTTACGGCCGTATTTACGACAGTCGCGCTTTACGGCCGTATTTACGACAGTCGCGCTTTACGGCCGTATTTACGGCAGTCGCGCTTTACGGCCGTATTTACGACAGTCGCGCTTTACGGCCGTATTTACGACAGTCGCTATTTACGGCCGCATTTACGACAGTCGCGATTTACGGCCGTATTTACGACAGTCGCGCTTTACGGCCGTATTTACGACAATCGCGCTTTACGGCCGCATTTACGACAGTCGCGCTTTACGGCCGTATTTACGGCAGTCGCGCTTTACGGCCGTATTTACGACAGTCGCGCTTTACGGCCGTATTTACGACAGTCGCGATTTACGGCCGTATTTACGACAGTCGCGCTTTACGGCCGTATTTACGACAGTCGCGCTTTACGGCCGTATTTACGGCAGTCGCGCTTTACGGCCGTAGTTACGACAGTCGCGCTTTACGGCCGTATTTACGGCAGTCGCGCTTTACGGCCGTATTTACGGCAGTCGCGCTTTACGGCCGTATTTACGACAGTCGCGCTTTACGGCCGTATTTACGGCAGTCGCGCTTTACGGCCGTATTTACGGCAGTCGCGCTTTACGGCCGTATTTACGGCAGTCGCGCTTTACGGCCGTATTTACGGCAGTCGCGCTTTACGGCCGTATTTACGGCAGTCGCGCTTTACGGCCGTATTTACGACAGTCGCGCTTTACGGCCGTATTTACGACAGTCGCGATTTACGGCCGTATTTACGACAGTCGCGATTTACGGCCGTATTTACGACAGTCGCGCTTTACGGCCGTATTTACGGCAGTCGCGCTTTACGGCCGTATTTACGGCAGTCGCGCTTTACGGCCGTATTTACGACAGTCGCGCTTTACGGCCGTATTTACGGCAGTCGCGCTTTACGGCCGTATTTACGGCAGTCGCGCTTTACGGCCGTATTTACGACAGTCGCGCTTTTCGGCCGTATTTACGGCAGTCGCGCTTTACGGCCGTATTTACGGCAGTCGCGCTTTACGGCCGTATTTACGGCAGTCGCGCTTTACGGCCGTATTTACGGCAGTCGCGCTTTACGGCCGTATTTACGACAGTCGCGCTTTACGGCCGCATTTACGACAGTCGCTATTTACGGCCGCATTTACGACAGTCGCGATTTACGGCCGTATTTACGACAGTCGCGCTTTACGGCCGTATTTACGACAGTCGCGCTTTACGGCCGTATTTACGGCAGTCGCGATTTACGGCCGTATTTACGACAGTCGCGCTTTACGGCCGTATTTACGGCAGTCGCGCTTTACGGCCGTATTTACGGCAGTCGCGCTTTACGGCCGTATTTACGGCTGTCGCGATTTAAGGCCGTATTTACGACAGTCGCGCTTTACGGCCGTATTTACGGCAGTCGCGATTTACGGCCGTATTTACGACAGTCGCGCTTTACGGCCGTATTTACGGCAGTCGCGCTTTACGGCCGTATTTACGGCAGTCGCGATTTAAGGCCGTATTTACGACAGTCGCGCTTTACGGCCGTATTTACGACAGTCGCGCTTTACGGCCGTATTTACGACAGTCGCGATTTACGGCCGTATTTACGGCAGTCGCGCTTTACGGCCGTATTTACGGCAGTCGCGCTTTACGGCCGTATTTACGGCAGTCGCGCTTTACGGCCGTATTTACGGCAGTCGCGCTTTACGGCCGTATTTACGACAGTCGCGCTTTACGGCCGTATTTACGGTAGTCGCGCTTTACGGCCGTATTTACGGCAGTCGCGCTTTACGGCCGTATTTACGGCAGTTGCGCTTTACGGCCGTATTTACGGCAGTCGCGCTTTACGGCCGTATTTACGGCAGTCGCGCTTTACGGCCGTATTTACGACAGTCGCGCTTTACGGCCGTATTTACGACAGTCGCTATTTACGGCCGCATTTACGACAGTCGCGATTTACGGCCGTATTTACGACAGTCGCGCTTTACGGCCGTATTTACGACAATCGCGCTTTACGGCCGCATTTACGACAGTCGCGCTTTACGGCCGTATTTACGGCAGTCGCGCTTTACGGCCGTATTTACGACAGTCGCGCTTTACGGCCGTATTTACGACAGTCGCGATTTACGGCCGTATTTACGGCAGTCGCGCTTTACGGCCGTATTTACGACAGTCGCGCTTTACGGCCGTATTTACGGCAGTCGCGCTTTACGGCCGTAGTTACGACAGTCGCGCTTTACGGCCGTATTTACGGCAGTCGCGCTTTACGGCCGTATTTACGGCAGTCGCGCTTTACGGCCGTATTTACGACAGTCGCGCTTTACGGCCGTATTTACGGCAGTCGCGCTTTACGGCCGTATTTACGGCAGTCGCGCTTTACGGCCGTATTTACGGCAGTCGCGCTTTACGGCCGTATTTACGGCAGTCGCGCTTTACGGCCGTATTTACGGCAGTCGCGCTTTACGGCCGTATTTACGGCAGTCGCGCTTTACGGCCGTATTTACGACAGTCGCGATTTACGGCCGTATTTACGACAGTCGCGATTTACGGCCGTATTTACGACAGTCGCGCTTTACGGCCGTATTTACGGCAGTCGCGCTTTACGGCCGTATTTACGGCAGTCGCGCTTTACGGCCGTATTTACGACAGTCGCGCTTTACGGCCGTATTTACGACAGTCGCGATTTACGGCCGTATTTACGACAGTCGCGCTTTACAGCCGCATTTACGGCAGTCGCGATTTACGGCCGTATTTACGACAGTCGCGATTTACGGCCGTATTTACGACAGTCGCGATTTACGGCCGTATTTACGACAGTCGCGCTTTACGGCCGTATTTACGACAGTCGCGATTTACGGCCGTATTTACGACAGTCGCGCTTTACGGCCGTATTTACGGCAGTCGCGCTTTACGGCCGTATTTACGACAGTCGCGCTTTACGGCCGTATTTACGACAGTCGCGATTTACGGCCGTATTTACGGCAGTCGCGCTTTACGGCCGTATTTACGACAGTCGCGCTTTACGGCCGTATTTACGACAGTCGCGATTTACGGCCGTATTTACGACAGTCGCGCTTTACGGCCGTATTTACGGCAGTCGCGCTTTACGGCCGTATTTACGGCAGTCGCGCTTTACGGCCGTATTTACGACAGTCGCGCTTTACGGCCGTATTTACGACAGTCGCGATTTACGGCCGTATTTACGGCAGTCGCGCTTTACGGCACCTTTTACGACAGTCGCGCTTTACGGCCGTATTTACGACAGTCGCGCTTTACGGCCGTATTTACGACAGTCGCGCTTTACGGCCGTATTTACGGCAGTCGCGCTTTACGGCCGTATTTACGACAGTCGCGCTTTACGGCCGTATTTACGACAGTCGCGCTTTACGGCCGTATTTACGGCAGTCGCGCTTTACGGCCGTATTTACGACAGTCGCGCTTTACGGCCGTATTTACGGCAGTCGCGCTTTACGGCACCTTTTACGACAGTCGCGCTTTACGGCCGTATTTACGACAGTCGCGCTTTACGGCCGTATTTACGGCAGTCGCGCTTTACGGCCGTATTTACGACAGTCGCGCTTTACGGCCGTATTTACGACAGTCGCGCTTTACGGCACCTTTTGCGACAGTCGCGATTTACGGCCGTATTTACGACAGTCGCGCTTTACGGCCGTATTTACGACAGTCGCGCTTTACGGCCGTATTTACGACAGTCGCGATTTACGGCCGTATTTACGGCAGTCGCGCTTTACGGCCGTATTTACGACAGTCGCGCTTTACGGCCGTATTTACGACAGTCGCGATTTACGGCCGTATTTACGGCAGTCGCGCTTTACGGCCGTATTTACGACAGTCGCGATTTACGGCCGTATTTACGACAGTCGCGCTTTACGGCCGTATTTACGGCAGTCGCGCTTTACGGCCGTATTTACGGCAGTCGCGCTTTACGGCCGTATTTACGACAGTCGCGCTTTACGGCCGTATTTACGACAGTCGCGCTTTACGGCCGTATTTACGACAGTCGCGCTTTACGGCCGTATTTACGACAGTCGCGCTTTACGGCACCTTTTGCGACAGTCGCGATTTACGGCCGTATTTACGACAGTCGCGCTTTACGGCCGTATTTACGGCAGTCGCGCTTTACGGCCGTATTTACGACAGTCGCGATTTACGGCCGTATTTACGACAGTCACGCTTTACGGCCGTATTTACGACAGTCGCGCTTTACGGCACCTTTTGCGACAGTCGCGATTTACGGCCGTATTTACGACAGTCGCGCTTTACGGCCGTATTTACGACAGTCGCGCTTTACGGCCGTATTTACGGCAGTCGCGCTTTACGGCCGTATTTACGACAGTCGCGATTTACGGCCGTATTTACGACAGTCGCGCTTTACGGCCGTATTTACGACAGTCGCGCTTTACGGCCGTATTTACGACAGTCGCGCTTTACGGCCGTATTTACGACAGTCGCGATTTACGGCCGTATTTACGACAGTCGCGCTTTACGGCCGTATTTACGACAGTCGCGCTTTACGGCCGTATTTACGGCAGTCGCGCTTTACGGCCGTATTTACGGCAGTCGCGCTTTACGGCCGTATTTACGACAGTCGCGCTTTACGGCCGTATTTACGGCAGTCGCGCTTTACGGCCGTATTTACGACAGTCGCGCTTTACGGCCGTATTTACGACAGTCGCGCTTTACGGCCGTATTTACGGCAGTCGCGCTTTACGGCCGTATTTACGGCAGTCGCGCTTTACGGCCGTATTTACGACAGTCGCGATTTACGGCCGTATTTACGGCAGTCGCGCTTTACGGCCGTATTTATGACAGTCGCGCTTTACGGCCGTATTTACGGCAGTCGCGCTTTACGGCCGTATTTATGACAGTCGCGCTTTACGGCCGTATTTACGGCAGTCGCGCTTTACGGCCGTATTTATGACAGTCGCGCTTTACGGCCGTATTTACGACAGTCGCGCTTTACGGCCGTATTTATGACAGTCGCGCTTTACGGCCGTATTTACGGCAGTCGCGCTTTACGGCCGTATTTACGGCAGTCGCGCTTTACGGCACCTTTTACGACAGTCGCGCTTTACGGCCGTATTTACGACAGTCGCTATTTACGGCCGCATTTACGACAGTCGCGATTTACGGCCGTATTTACGACAGTCGCGCTTTACGGCCGTATTTACGACAGTCGCGCTTTACGGCCGTATTTACGACAGTCGCGCTTTACGGCCGTATTTACGGCAGTCGCGCTTTACGGCCGTATTTACGGCAGTCGCGCTTTACGGCCGTATTTACGGCAGTCGCGCTTTACGGCCGTATTTACGACAGTCGCGATTTACGGCCGTATTTACGACAGTCGCGCTTTACGGCCGTATTTACGGCAGTCGCGCTTTACGGCCGTATTTACGGCAGTCGCGCTTTACGGCCGTATTTACGGCAGTCGCGCTTTACGGCCGTATTTACGGCAGTCGCGCTTTACGGCCGTATTTACGACAGTCGCGCTTTACGGCCGTATTTACGACAGTCGCGCATTACGGCCGTATTTACGGCAGTCGCGCTTTACGGCCGTATTTACGACAGTCGGGATTTACGGCCGTATTTACGACAGTCGCGCTTTACGGCCGTATTTACGACAGTCGCGCTTTACGGCCGTATTTACGGCAGTCGCGCTTTACGGCCGTATTTACGACAGTCGCGCTTTACGGCCGTATTTACGGCAGTCGCGCTTTACGGCCGTATTTACGACAGTCGCGCTTTACGGCCGCATTTACGACAGTCGCTATTTACGGCCGCATTTACGACAGTCGCGATTTACGGCCGTATTTACGACAGTCGCGCTTTACGGCCGTATTTACGGCAGTCGCGCTTTACGGCCGTATTTATGACAGTCGCGCTTTACGGCCGTATTTACGGCAGTCGCGCTTTACGGCCGTATTTACGGCAGTCGCGCTTTACGGCCGTATTTACGACAGTCGCGCTTTACGGCCGTATTTACGACAGTCGCGCTTTACGGCCGTATTTACGGCAGTCGCGCTTTACGGCCGTATTTACGGCAGTCGCGCTTTACGGCCGTATTTACGGCAGTCGCGCTTTACGGCCGCATTTACGACAGTCGCTATTTACGGCCGCATTTACGACAGTCGCGATTTACGGCCGTATTTACGACAGTCGCGCTTTACGGCCGTATTTACGACAGTCGCGCTTTACGGCCGTATTTACGACAGTCGCGCTTTACGGCCGTATTTACGGCAGTCGCGCTTTACGGCCGTATTTACGGCAGTCGCGCTTTACGGCCGTATTTACGGCAGTCGCGCTTTACGGCCGTATTTACGACAGTCGCGATTTACGGCCGTATTTACGACAGTCGCGCTTTACGGCCGTATTTACGGCAGTCGCGCTTTACGGCCGTATTTACGGCAGTCGCGCTTTACGGCCGTATTTACGGCAGTCGCGCTTTACGGCCGTATTTACGGCAGTCGCGCTTTACGGCCGTATTTACGACAGTCGCGCTTTACGGCCGTATTTACGACAGTCGCGATTTACGGCCGTATTTACGACAGTCGCGCTTTACGGCCGTATTTACGACAGTCGCGATTTACGGCCGTATTTACGACAGTCGCGCTTTACGGCCGTATTTACGGCAGTCGCGCTTTACGGCCGTATTTACGACAGTCGCGCTTTACGGCCGTATTTACGACAGTCGCGATTTACGGCCGTATTTACGGCAGTCGCGCTTTACGGCCGTATTTACGACAGTCGCGCTTTACGGCCGTATTTACGACAGTCGCGATTTACGGCCGTATTTACGACAGTCGCGCTTTACGGCCGTATTTACGACAGTCGCGCTTTACGGCCGTATTTACGGCAGTCGCGCTTTACGGCCGTATTTACGACAGTCGCGCTTTACGGCCGTATTTACGACAGTCGCGATTTACGGCCGTATTTACGGCAGTCGCGCTTTACGGCACCTTTTACGACAGTCGCGCTTTACGGCCGTATTTACGACAGTCGCGCTTTACGGCCGTATTTACGACAGTCGCGCTTTACGGCCGTATTTACGGCAGTCGCGCTTTACGGCCGTATTTACGACAGTCGCGCTTTACGGCCGTATTTACGACAGTCGCGCTTTACGGCCGTATTTACGGCAGTCGCGCTTTACGGCCGTATTTACGACAGTCGCGCTTTACGGCCGTATTTACGGCAGTCGCGATTTAAGGCCGTATTTACGACAGTCGCGCTTTACGGCCGTATTTACGACAGTCGCGCTTTACGGCCGTATTTACGACAGTCGCGATTTACGGCCGTATTTACGGCAGTCGCGCTTTACGGCCGTATTTACGGCAGTCGCGCTTTACGGCCGTATTTACGGCAGTCGCGCTTTACGGCCGTATTTACGACAGTCGCGCTTTACGGCCGTATTTACGGTAGTCGCGCTTTACGGCCGTATTTACGGCAGTCGCGCTTTACGGCCGTATTTACGACAGTCGCGCTTTACGGCCGTATTTACGACAGTCGCGCTTTACGGCCGTATTTACGGCAGTCGCGCTTTACGGCCGTATTTACGACAGTCGCGCTTTACGGCCGTATTTACGACAGTCGCTATTTACGGCCGCATTTACGACAGTCGCGATTTACGGCCGTATTTACGACAGTCGCGCTTTACGGCCGTATTTACGACAATCGCGCTTTACGGCCGCATTTACGACAGTCGCGCTTTACGGCCGTATTTACGGCAGTCGCGCTTTACGGCCGTATTTACGACAGTCGCGCTTTACGGCCGTATTTACGACAGTCGCGATTTACGGCCGTATTTACGACAGTCGCGCTTTACGGCCGTATTTACGACAGTCGCGCTTTACGGCCGTATTTACGGCAGTCGCGCTTTACGGCCGTAGTTACGACAGTCGCGCTTTACGGCCGTATTTACGGCAGTCGCGCTTTACGGCCGTATTTACGGCAGTCGCGCTTTACGGCCGTATTTACGACAGTCGCGCTTTACGGCCGTATTTACGGCAGTCGCGCTTTACGGCCGTATTTACGGCAGTCGCGCTTTACGGCCGTATTTACGGCAGTCGCGCTTTACGGCCGTATTTACGGCAGTCGCGCTTTACGGCCGTATTTACGGCAGTCGCGCTTTACGGCCGTATTTACGACAGTCGCGCTTTACGGCCGTATTTACGACAGTCGCGATTTACGGCCGTATTTACGACAGTCGCGATTTACGGCCGTATTTACGACAGTCGCGCTTTACGGCCGTATTTACGGCAGTCGCGCTTTACGGCCGTATTTACGGCAGTCGCGCTTTACGGCCGTATTTACGACAGTCGCGCTTTACGGCCGTATTTACGGCAGTCGCGCTTTACGGCCGTATTTACGGCAGTCGCGCTTTACGGCCGTATTTACGACAGTCGCGCTTTTCGGCCGTATTTACGGCAGTCGCGCTTTACGGCCGTATTTACGGCAGTCGCGCTTTACGGCCGTATTTACGGCAGTCGCGCTTTACGGCCGTATTTACGGCAGTCGCGCTTTACGGCCGTATTTACGACAGTCGCGCTTTACGGCCGCATTTACGACAGTCGCTATTTACGGCCGCATTTACGACAGTCGCGATTTACGGCCGTATTTACGACAGTCGCGCTTTACGGCCGTATTTACGACAGTCGCGCTTTACGGCCGTATTTACGGCAGTCGCGATTTACGGCCGTATTTACGACAGTCGCGCTTTACGGCCGTATTTACGGCAGTCGCGCTTTACGGCCGTATTTACGGCAGTCGCGCTTTACGGCCGTATTTACGGCTGTCGCGATTTAAGGCCGTATTTACGACAGTCGCGCTTTACGGCCGTATTTACGGCAGTCGCGATTTACGGCCGTATTTACGACAGTCGCGCTTTACGGCCGTATTTACGGCAGTCGCGCTTTACGGCCGTATTTACGGCAGTCGCGATTTAAGGCCGTATTTACGACAGTCGCGCTTTACGGCCGTATTTACGACAGTCGCGCTTTACGGCCGTATTTACGACAGTCGCGATTTACGGCCGTATTTACGGCAGTCGCGCTTTACGGCCGTATTTACGGCAGTCGCGCTTTACGGCCGTATTTACGGCAGTCGCGCTTTACGGCCGTATTTACGGCAGTCGCGCTTTACGGCCGTATTTACGACAGTCGCGCTTTACGGCCGTATTTACGGTAGTCGCGCTTTACGGCCGTATTTACGGCAGTCGCGCTTTACGGCCGTATTTACGGCAGTTGCGCTTTACGGCCGTATTTACGGCAGTCGCGCTTTACGGCCGTATTTACGGCAGTCGCGCTTTACGGCCGTATTTACGACAGTCGCGCTTTACGGCCGTATTTACGACAGTCGCTATTTACGGCCGCATTTACGACAGTCGCGATTTACGGCCGTATTTACGACAGTCGCGCTTTACGGCCGTATTTACGACAATCGCGCTTTACGGCCGCATTTACGACAGTCGCGCTTTACGGCCGTATTTACGGCAGTCGCGCTTTACGGCCGTATTTACGACAGTCGCGCTTTACGGCCGTATTTACGACAGTCGCGATTTACGGCCGTATTTACGGCAGTCGCGCTTTACGGCCGTATTTACGACAGTCGCGCTTTACGGCCGTATTTACGGCAGTCGCGCTTTACGGCCGTAGTTACGACAGTCGCGCTTTACGGCCGTATTTACGGCAGTCGCGCTTTACGGCCGTATTTACGGCAGTCGCGCTTTACGGCCGTATTTACGACAGTCGCGCTTTACGGCCGTATTTACGGCAGTCGCGCTTTACGGCCGTATTTACGGCAGTCGCGCTTTACGGCCGTATTTACGGCAGTCGCGCTTTACGGCCGTATTTACGGCAGTCGCGCTTTACGGCCGTATTTACGGCAGTCGCGCTTTACGGCCGTATTTACGGCAGTCGCGCTTTACGGCCGTATTTACGACAGTCGCGATTTACGGCCGTATTTACGACAGTCGCGATTTACGGCCGTATTTACGACAGTCGCGCTTTACGGCCGTATTTACGGCAGTCGCGCTTTACGGCCGTATTTACGGCAGTCGCGCTTTACGGCCGTATTTACGACAGTCGCGCTTTACGGCCGTATTTACGGCAGTCGCGCTTTACGGCCGTATTTACGGCAGTCGCGCTTTACGGCCGTATTTACGACAGTCGCGCTTTTCGGCCGTATTTACGGCAGTCGCGCTTTACGGCCGTATTTACGGCAGTCGCGCTTTACGGCCATATTTACGGCAGTCGCGCTTTACGGCCGTATTTACGGCAGTCGCGCTTTACGGCCGTATTTACGACAGTCGCGCTTTACGGCCGTATTTACGACAGTCGCGCTTTACGGCCGTAGTTTCGACAGTCGCGCTTTACGGCCGTATTTACGACAGTCGGGATTTACGGCCGTATTTACGACAGTCGCGCTTTACGGCCGTATTTACGGCAGTCGCGCTTTACGGCCGTATTTACGGCAGTCGCGCTTTACGGCCGTATTTACGACAGTCGCGCTTTACGGCCGTATTTACGGCAGTCGCGCTTTACGGCCGTATTTACGACAGTCGCGCTTTACGGCCGTATTTACGACAGTCGCGCTTTACGGCCGTATTTACGGCAGTCGCGCTTTACGGCCGTATTTACGGCAGTCGCGCTTTACGGCCGTATTTACGACAGTCGCGCTTTACGGCCGTATTTACGACAGTCGCGCTTTACGGCCGTATTTACGGCAGTCGCGATTTACGGCCGTATTTACGACAGTCGCGCTTTACGGCCGTATTTACGACAGTCGCGCTTTACGGCCGTATTTACGGCAGTCGCGCTTTACGGCCGTATTTACGGCAGTCGCGATTTACGGCCGTATTTACGGCAGTCGCGCTTTACGGCCGTATTTACGCCAGTCGCGCTTTACGGCCGTAGTTACGACAGTCGCGCTTTACGGCCGTATTTACGGCAGTCGCGATTTACGGCCGTATTTACGGCAGTCGCGTTTACGGCCGTATTTACGACAGTCGCGCTTTACGGCCGTATTTACGACAGTCGCGATTTACGGCCGTATTTACGGCAGTCGCGCTTTACGGCCGTATTTACGGCAGTCGCGCTTTACGGCCGTATTTACGGCAGTCGCGCTTTACGGCCGTATTTACGGCAGTCGCGCTTTACGGCCGTATTTACGGCAGTCGCGCTTTACGGCCGTATTTACGGCAGTCGCGCTTTACGGCCGTATTTACGGCAGTCGCGCTTTACGGCCGTATTTACGGCAGTCGCGCTTTACGGCCGTATTTACGGCAGTCGCGCTTTACGGCCGTATTTACGACAGTCGCGCTTTACGGCCGTATTTACGGCAGTCGCGCTTTACGGCCGTATTTACGACAGTCGCGCTTTACGGCCGTATTTACGACAGTCGCTATTTACGGCCGCATTTACGACAGTCGCGATTTACGGCCGTATTTACGACAGTCGCGCTTTACGGCCGTATTTACGACAATCGCGCTTTACGGCCGCATTTACGACAGTCGCGCTTTACGGCCGTATTTACGGCAGTCGCGCTTTACGGCCGTATTTACGACAGTCGCGATTTACGGCCGTATTTACGGCAGTCGCGCTTTACGGCCGTATTTACGACAGTCGCGCTTTACGGCCGTATTTACGGCAGTCGCGCTTTACGGCCGTAGTTACGACAGTCGCGCTTTACGGCCGTATTTACGGCATTCGCGCTTTACGGCCGTATTTACGGCAGTCGCGCTTTACGGCCGTATTTACGACAGTCGCGCTTTACGGCCGTATTTACGACAGTCGCGCTTTACGGCCGTATTTACGGCAGTCGCGCTTTACGGCCGTATTTACGGCAGTCGCGCTTTACGGCCGTATTTACGGCAGTCGCGCTTTACGGCCGTATTTACGGCAGTCGCGCTTTACGGCCGTATTTACGACAGTCGCGATTTACGGCCGTATTTACGACAGTCGCGATTTACGGCCGTATTTACGACAGTCGCGCTTTACGGCCGTATTTACGGCAGTCGCGCTTTACGGCCGTATTTACGGCAGTCGCGCTTTACGGCCGTATTTACGACAGTCGCGCTTTACGGCCGTATTTACGGCAGTCGCGCTTTACGGCCGTATTTACGGCAGTCGCGCTTTACAGCCGTATTTACGACAGTCGCGCTTTTCGGCCGTATTTACGGCAGTCGCGCTTTACGGCCGTATTTACGGCAGTCGCGCTTTACGGCCGTATTTACGGCAGTCGCGCTTTACGGCCGTATTTACGACAGTCGCGCTTTACGGCCGTATTTACGACAGTCGCGCTTTACGGCCGTAGTTTCGACAGTCGCGCTTTACGGCCGTATTTACGACAGTCGGGATTTACGGCCGTATTTACGACAGTCGCGCTTTACGGCCGTATTTACGGCAGTGGCGCTTTACGGCCGTATTTACGGCAGTCGCGCTTTACGGCCGTATTTACGACAGTCGCGCTTTACGGCCGTATTTACGGCAGTCGCGCTTTACGGCCGTATTTACGACAGTCGCGCTTTACGGCCGTATTTACGGCAGTCGCGCTTTACGGCCGTATTTACGACAGTCGCGCTTTACGGCCGTATTTACGACAGTCGCGCTTTACGGCCGTATTTACGACAGTCGCGCTTTACGGCCGTATTTACGACAGTCGCGCTTTACGGCCGTATTTACGGCAGTCGCGCTTTACGGCCGTATTTACGGCAGTCGCGCTTTACGGCCGTATTTACGGCAGTCGCGCTTTACGGCCGTATTTACGGCAGTCGCGCTTTACGGCCGTATTTACGGCAGTCGCGCTTTACGGCCGTATTTACGGCAGTCGCGCTTTACGGCCGTATTTACGACAGTCGCGCTTTACGGCCGTATTTACGACAGTCGCGCTTTACGGCCGTATTTACGACAGTCGCGCTTTACGGCCGTATTTACGGCAGTCGCGCTTTACGGCCGTATTTACGGCAGTCGCGATTTACGGCCGTATTTACGGCAGTCGCGCTTTACGGCCGTATTTACGACAGTCGCGCTTTACGGCCGTATTTACGGCAGTCGCGATTTACGGCCGTATTTACGGCAGTCGCGCTTTACGGCCGTATTTACGGCAGTCGCGCTTTACGGCCGTATTTACGACAGTCGCGCTTTACGGCCGTATTTACGGCAGTCGCGATTTACGGCCGTATTTACGGCAGTCGCGCTTTACGGCCGTATTTACGGCAGTCGCGCTTTACGGCCGTATTTACGACAGTCGCGATTTACGGCCGTATTTACGGCAGTCGCGCTTTACGGCCGTATTTACGACAGTCGCGCTTTACGGCCGTATTTACGGCAGTCGCGCTTTACGGCCGTATTTACGACAGTCGCGCTTTACGGCCGTATTTACGGCAGTCGCGCTTTACGGCCGTATTTACGGCAGTCGCGCTTTACGGCCGTATTTACGACAGTCGCGCTTTACGGCCGTATTTACGACAGTCGCGCTTTACGGCCGTATTTACGGCAGGTCGCGCTTTACGGCCGTATTTACTGCAGTCGCGCTTTACGGCCGTATTTACGGCAGTCGCGCTTTACGGCCGTATTTACGACAGTCGCGATTTACGACCGTATTTACGGCAGTCGCGCTTTACGGCCGTATTTACGACAGTCGCGCTTTACGGCCGTATTTACGGCAGTCGCGATTTACGGCCGTATTTACGGCAGTCGCGCTTTACGGCCGTATTTACGGCAGTCGCGCTTTACGGCCGTATTTACGGCAGTCGCGCTTTACGGCCGTATTTACGGCAGTCGCGCTTTACGGCCGTATTTACGGCAGTCGCGCTTTACGGCCGTATTTACGGCAGTCGCGCTTTACGGCCGTATTTACGACAGTCGCGATTTACGGCCGTATTTACGGCAGTCGCGCTTTACGGCCGTATTTACGGCAGTCGCGCTTTACGGCCGTATTTACGGCAGTCGCGATTTACGGCCGTATTTACGGCAGTCGCGCTTTACGGCCGTATTTACGGCAGTCGCGCTTTACGGCCGTATTTACGGCAGTCGCGCTTTACGGCCGTATTTACGGCAGTCGCGCTTTACGGCCGTATTTACGGCAGTCGCGCTTTACGGCCGTATTTACGGCAGTCGCGCTTTACGGCCGTATTTACGGCAGTCGCGCTTTACGGCCGTATTTACGGCAGTCGCGCTTTACGGCCGTATTTACGGCAGTCGCGCTTTACGGCCGTATTTACGACAGTCGCGATTTACGGCCGTATTTACGGCAGTCACGCTTTACGGCCGTATTTACGGCAGTCGCGCTTTACGGCCGTATTTACGACATTCGCGATTTACGGCCGTATTTACGGCAGTCGCGCTTTACGGCCGTATTTACGACAGTCGCGCTTTACGGCCGTATTTACGGCAGTCGCGCTTTACGGCCGTATTTACGACAGTCGCGCTTTACGGCCGTATTTACGGCAGTCGCGCTTTACGGCCGTATTTACGGCAGTCGCGCTTTAACGGCCGTATTTACGGCAGTCGCGATTTACGGCCGTATTTACGGCAGTCGCGCTTTACGGCCGTATTTACGGCAGTCGCGCTTTACGGCCGTATTTACGACAGTCGCGCTTTACGGCCGTATTTACGCAGTCGCGCTTTACGGCCGTATTTACGGCAGTCGCGCTTTACGGCCGTATTTACGGCAGTCGCGCTTTACGGCCGTATTTACGGCAGTCGCGCTTTACGGCCGTATTTACGACAGTCGCGCTTTACGGCCGTATTTACGGCAGTCGCGCTTTACGGCCGTATTTACGGCAGTCGCGCTTTACGGCCGTATTTACGGCAGTCGCGCTTTACGGCCGTATTTACGGCAGTCGCGATTTACGGCCGTATTTACGACAGTCGCGCTTTACGGCCGTATTTACGACAGTCGCGCTTTACGGCCGTATTTACGACAGTCGCGCTTTTACGGCCGTATTTACGACAGTCGCGATTTACGGCCGTATTTACGGCAGTCGCGTTTACGGCCGTATTTACGACAGTCGCGCTTTACGGCCGTATTTACGGCAGTCGCGATTTACGGCCGTATTTACGGCAGTCGCGCTTTACGGCCGTATTTACGGCAGTCGCGCTTTACGGCCGTACTTACGACAGTCGCGCTTTACGGCCGTATTTACGGCAGTCGCCTTACGGCGTATTTACGGCAGTCGCGCTTTACGGCCGTACTTACGACAGTCGCGCTTTACGGCCGTATTTACGACAGTCGCGCTTTACGGCCGTATTTACGGCAGTCGCGCTTTACGGCCGTATTTACGGACAGTCGCGCTTTACGGCCGTATTTACGGCAGTCGCGCTTTACGGCCGTATTTACGGCAGTCGCGCTTTACGGCCGTATTTACGACAGTCGCGCTTTACGGCCGTATTTACGGCAGTCGCGCTTTACGGCCGTATTTACGACAGTCGCGATTTACGGCCGTATTTACGGCAGTCGCGCTTTACGGCCGTATTTACGGCAGTCGCGCTTTACGGCCGTATTTACGGCAGTCGCGATTTACGGCCGTATTTACGGCAGTCGCGCTTTACGGCCGTATTTACGGCAGTCGCGCTTTACGGCCGTATTTACGACAGTCGCGCTTTACGGCCGTATTTACGGCAGTCGCGCTTTACGGCCGTATTTACGGCAGTCGCGATTTACGGCCGTATTTACGGACAGTCGCGCTTTACGGCCGTATTTACGACAGTCGCGCTTTACGGCCGTCTTTTACGACAGTCGCGCTTTACGGCCGTATTTACGGCAGTCGCGCTTTACGGCCGTATTTACGGCAGTCGCGCTTACGCTTTACCAGGCCGTCTTTACGCCGATTACCAGTCGCGCTTTACGGCCGATTTACGACAGTCGCGCTTTACGGCCGTATTTACGGACAGTCGCGCTTTACGGCCGTATTTACGACAGTCGCGCTTTACGGCCGTATTTACGGCAGTCGCGCTTTACGGCCGTATTTACGACAGTCGCGCTTTACGGCCGTATTTACGGCAGTCGCGCTTTACGGCCGTATTTACGGCAGTCGCGCTTTACGCCGTATTTACCGACAGTCGCGCTTTACGGCCGTATTTACGGCAGTCGCCTTTACGGCCGTATTACGCAGTCGCGCTTACGGCCGTATTTACGACAGTCGCGCTTTACGGCCGTATTTACGACAGTCGCGCTTTACGGCCGTATTTACGACAGTCGCGCTTTACGGCCGTATTTACGGCAGTCGCGCTTTACGGCCGTATTTACGACAGTCGCGCTTTTACGGCCGTATTTACGACAGTCGCGCTTTACGGCCGTATTTACGACAGTCGCGCTTTACGGCCGTATTTACGGCAGTCGCGCTTTACGGCCGTATTTACGACAGTCGCGCTTTAACGGCCGTATTTACGGCAGTCGCGCTTTACGGCCGTATTTACGACAGTCGCGCTTTACGGCCGTATTTACGGCAGTCGCGCCTTTACGCCGTATTTACGGCAGTCGCGCTTTACGGCCGTATTTACGGCAGTCGCGCTTTACGGCCGTATTTACGGCAGTCGCGCTTTACGGCCGTATTACGGCAGTCGCGCTTTACGGCCGTATTTACGGCAGTCGCGCTTTACGGGCCGTATTTACGGCAGTCGCGCTTTACGGCCGTATTTACGACAGTCGCGCTTTACGGCCGTATTTACGGCAGTCGCGCTTTACGGCCGTATTTACGGCAGTCGCGCTTTTACGGCCGTATTTACGGCAGTCGCGCTTTACGGCCGCTTATCTTACGGCGGCAGTCGCGCTTTACGGCCGTATTTACGGCAGTCGCGCTTTACGGCCGTATTTACGGACAGTCGCGCTTTTACGGCCGTATTTACGGCAGTCGCGCTTTACGGCCGTATTTACGGCAGTCGCGATTTACGGCCGTATTTACGGCAGTCGCGCTTTACGGCCGTATTTACGGCAGTCGCGCTTTACGGCCGTATTTACGGCAGTCGCGCGCTTTACGGCCGCCGTATTTACGGCAGTCGCGCTTTACGGCCGTATTTACGGCAGTCGCGCTTTACGGCCGTATTTACGACAGTCGCGCTTTACGGCCGTATTTACGGCAGTCGCGATTTACGGCCGTATTTACGGCAGTCGCGCTTTACGGCCGTATTTACGGCAGTCGCGCTTACGGCCGTATTTACGGCAGTCGCGCTTTACGGCCGTATTTACGGCAGTCGCGCTTTACGGCCGTATTTACGGCAGTCGCGCTTTACGGCCGTATTTACGGCAGTCGCGCTTTACGGCCGTATTTACGGCAGTCGCGCTTTACGGCCGTATTTACGACAGTCGCGATTTACGGCCGTATTTACGGCAGTCGCGCTTTACGGCCGTATTTACGACAGTCGCGCTTTACGGCCGTATTTACGGCAGTCGCGCTTTAACGGCCGTATTTACGACAGTCGCGATTTACGGCCGTATTTACGGCAGTCGCGCTTTACGGCCGTATTTACGACAGTCGCGCTTTACGGCCGTATTTACGGCAGTCGCGCTTTACGGCCGTATTTACGACAGTCGCGCTTTACGGCCGTATTTACGGCAGTCGCGCTTTACGGCCGTATTTACGGCAGTCGCGCTTTACGGCCGTATTTACGGCAGTCGCGCTTTACGGCCGTATTTACGACAGTCGCGCTTTACGGCCGTATTTACGGCAGTCGCGATTTACGGCCGTATTTACGGCAGTCGCGCTTTACGGCCGTATTTACGGCAGTCGCGCTTTACGGCCGTATTTACGACAGTCGCGATTTACGGCCGTATTTACGGCAGTCGCGCTTTACGGCCGTATTTACGACAGTCGCGCTTTACGGCCGTATTTACGGCAGTCGCGCTTTACGGCCGTATTTACGAGCAGTCGCGCTTTACGGCCGTATTTACGGCAGTCGGCGCTTTAACGGCCGTATTTACGGCAGTCGCGCTTTACGGCCGTATTTACGGCAGTCGCGCTTTACGGCCGTATTTACGACAGTCGCGCTTTACGGCCGTATTTACGACAGTCGCGCTTTACGGCCGTATTTACGACAGTCGCGCTTTACGGCCGTATTTACGACAGTCGCGCTTTACGGCCGTATTTACGGCAGTCGCGCTTTACGGCCGTATTTACGGCAGTCGCGCTTTACGGCCGTATTTACGGCAGTCGCGCTTTTACGGCCGTATTTACGGCAGTCGCGCTTTACGGCCGTATTTACGGCAGTCGCGCTTTACGGCCGTATTTACGGCAGTCGCGCTTTACGGCCGTATTTACGGACAGTCGCGCTTTACGGCCGTATTTACGGACAGTCGCGCTTTACGGCCGTATTTACGGCAGTCGCGCTTACGGCTTTACGGGTCGCGTATTTACGGCAGTCGCGCTTTACGGCCGTATTTACGGCAGTCGCGTACGCGTATTTACGGCCGTATTTACGGCAGTCGCGCTTTAACGGCCGTATTTACGACAGTCGCGCTTTACGGCCGTATTTACGGCAGTCGCGATTTACGGCCGTATTTACGGCAGTCGCGCTTTACGGCCGTATTTACGGCAGTCGCGCTTTACGGCCGTATTTACGACAGTCGCGCTTTACGGCCGTATTTACGGCAGTCGCGATTTACGGCCGTATTTACGGCAGTCGCGCTTTACGGCCGTATTTACGGCAGTCGCGCTTTACGGCCGTATTTACGACAGTCGCGATTTACGGCCGTATTTACGGCAGTCGCGCTTTACGGCCGTATTTACGACAGTCGCGCTTTACGGCCGTATTTACGGCAGTCGCGCTTTACGGCCGTATTTACGACAGTCGCGCTTTACGGCCGTATTTACGGCAGTCGCGCTTTACGGCCGTATTTACGGCAGTCGCGCTTTACGGCGTATTTACGACAGTCGCGCTTTACGGCCGTATTTACGACAGTCGCGCTTTACGGCCGTATTTACGGCAGTCGCGCTTTACGGCCGTATTTACTGCAGTCGCGCTTTACGGCCGTATTTACGGCAAGTCGCGCTTTACGGCCGTATTTACGACAGTCGCGATTTACGGACCGTATTTACGGCAGTCGCGCTTTACGGCCGTATTTACGACAGTCGCGCTTTACGGCCGTATTTACGGCAGTCGCGATTTACGGCCGTATTTACGGCAGTCGCGCTTTACGGCCGTATTTACGGCAGTCGCGCTTTACGGCCGTATTTACGGCAGTCGCGCTTTACGGCCGTATTTACGGCAGTCGCGCTTTACGGCCGTATTTACGGCAGTCGCGCTTTACGGCCGTATTTACGGCAGTCGCGCTTTACGGCCGTATTTACGGCAGTCGCGCTTTACGGCCGTATTTACGGCAGTCGCGCTTTACGGCCGTATTTACGGCAGTCGCGCTTTACGGCCGTATTTACGGCAGTCGCGATTTACGGCCGTATTTACGGCAGTCGCGCTTTACGGCCGTATTTACGGCAGTCGCGCTTTACGGCCGTATTTACGGCAGTCGCGCTTTACGGCCGTATTTACGGCAGTCGCGCTTTACGGCCGTATTTACGGCAGTCGCGCTTTACGGCCGTATTTACGGCAGTCGCGCTTTACGGCCGTATTTACGGCAGTCGCGCTTTACGGCCGTATTTACGGCAGTCGCGCTTTACGGCCGTATTTACGGCAGTCGCGCTTTACGGCCGTATTTACGACAGTCGCGCTTTACGGCCGTATTTACGGCAGTCGCGCTTTACGGCCGTATTTACGGCAGTCGCGCTTTAACGGCCGTATTTACGGACAGTCGCGCTTTACGGCCGTATTTACGGCAGTCGCGCTTTACGGCCGTATTTACGACAGTCGCGCTTTACGGCCGTATTTACGCAGTCGCGCTTTACGGCCGTATTTACGACAGTCGCGCTTTACGGCCGTATTTACGGCAGTCGCGCTTTACGGCCGTATTTACGGCAGTCGCGCTTTACGGCCGTATTTACGGCAGTCGCGCTTTACGGCCGTATTTACGGCAGTCGCGCTTTACGGCCGTATTTACGGCAGTCGCGCTTTACGGCCGTATTTACGACAGTCGCGCTTTACGGCCGTATTTACGGCAGTCGCGCTTTACGGCCGTATTTACGGCAGTCGCGCTTTACGGCCGTATTTACGGCAGTCGCGCTTTACGGCCGTATTTACGGCAGTCGCGCTTTACGGCCGTATTTACGACAGTCGCGCTTTACGGCCGTATTACGGCAGTCGCGCTTTACGGCCGTATTTACGGCAGTCGCGCTTTACGGCCGTATTTACGGCAGTCGCGCTTTACGGCCGTATTTACGGCAGTCGCGATTTACGGCCGTATTTACGACAGTCGCGCTTTACGGCCGTATTTACGACAGTCGCGCTTTACGGCCGTATTTACGACAGTCGCGCTTTACGGCCGTATTTACGACAGGTCGCGATTTACGGCCGTATTTACGGCAGTCGCGGTTTACGGCCGTATTTACGACAGTCGCGCTTTACGGCCGTATTTACGGCAGTCGCGATTTACGGCCGTATTTACGGCAGTCGCGCTTTACGGCCGTATTTACGGCAGTCGCGCTTTACGGCCGTACTTACGACAGTCGCGCTTTACGGCCGTATTTACGACAGTCGCGCTTTACGGCCGTATTTACGGCAGTCGCGCTTTACGGCCGTATTTACGGCAGTCGCGCTTTACGGCCGTATTTACGGCAGTCGCGCTTTACGGCCGTATTTACGGCAGTCGCGCTTTACGGCCGTATTTACGACAGTCGCGATTTACGGCCGTATTTACGGCAGTCGCGCTTTACGGCCGTATTACGACAGTCGCGCTTTTACGGCCGTATTTACGGCAGTCGCGATTTACGGCCGTATTTACGGCAGTCGCGCTTTACGGCCGTATTTACGGCAGTCGCGCTTTACGGCCGTATTTACGACAGTCGCGGCTTTACGGCCGTATTTACGACAAGTCGCTATTTACGGCCGCATTTACGACAGTCGCGATTTACGGCCGTATTTACGGACAGTCGCGCTTTACGGCCGTATTTACGGACAGTCGCGCTTTACGGCCGTATTTACGACAGTCGCGCTTTACGGCCGTATTTACGGCAGTCGCGCTTTACGGCCGTATTTACGGCAGTCGCGCTTTACGGCCGTATTTACGGCAGTCGCGCTTTACGGCCGTATTTACGGCAGTCGCGCTTTAACGGCCGTATTTACGACAGTCGCGCTTTACGGCCGTAGTTTCGACAGTCGCGCTTTACGGCCGTATTTACGACAGTCGCGCTTTACGGCCGTATTTACGGCAGTCGCGCTTTACGCCCGTATTTACGACAGTCGCGCTTTACGGCCGTATTTACGACAGTCGCGCTTTACGGCCGTATTTACGACAGTCGCTATTTACGGCCGTATTTACGACAGTCGCGCTTTACGGTCGTATTTACGACAGTCGCGCTTTACGGCCGTATTACGACAGTCGCGCTTTAAACGGCCGTATTTACGACTGTCGCGCTTTAGCGGCCGCTATTTACGACAGTCGCGCTTTACGGCCGTATTTACGGCAGTCGCGATTTACGGCCGTATTTACGACAGTCGCGCTTTACGGCCGTATTTACGGCAGTCGCGATTTACGGCCGTATTTACGGCAGTCGCGCTTTACGGCCGTATTTACGGCAGTCGCGCTTTACGGCCGTATTTACGGCAGTCGCGCTTTTAGGCAGTCGCGCTTTACGGCCGTATTTACGGCAGTCGCGATTTACGGCCGTATTTTACGGCGTCGCTGATTTACGTATTACGGGCCGGGTATTTACGCAGTCGCGCTTTACGGCCGTATTTACGGCAGTCGCGCTTTACGGCCGTATGTTACGGCAGTCGCGCTTTACGGCCGTATTTACGGCAGTCGCGCTTACGGCCGTATTTACGGCAGTCGCGCTTTACGGCCGTATTTACGGCAGTCGCGCTTTACGGCCGTATTTACGTCAGTCGCGCTTTACGGCCGTATTTACGGCAGTCGCGCTTTACGGCCGTATTTACGACAGTCGCGCTTTACGGCCGTATTTACACAGTCGCGCTTTACGGCCGTATTTACGGCAGTCGCGCTTTAACGGCCGTATTTACGACAGTCGCGCTTTACGGCCGTATTTACGGCAGTCGCGCTTTACGGCCGTATTTACGACAGTCGCGATTTACGGCCGTATTTACGGCAGTCGCGCTTACGGCCGTATTTACGACAGTCGCGCTTTACGGCCGTATTTACGGCAGTCGCGCTTTACGGCCGTATTTACGACAGTCGCGCTTTAAATTTACGACAGTCGCGCTTTACGGCCGTATTTACGGCAGTCGCGCTTTACGGCCGTATTTACGGCAGTCGCGCTTTACGGCCGTATTTACGGCAGTCGCGCTTTACGGCCGTATTTACGACAGTCGCGCTTTACGGCCGTATTTACGGCAGTCGCGCTTTACGGCCGTATTTACGACAGTCGCGCTTTACGGCCGTATTTACGGCAGTCGCGATTTACGGCCGTATTTACGGCAGTCGCGCTTTACGGCCGTATTTACGGCAGTCGCGCTTTACGGCCGTATTTACGACAGTCGCGCTTTACGGCCGTATTTACGACAGTCGCTATTTACGGCCGCATTTACGACAGTCGCGATTTACGGCCGTATTTACGACAGTCGCGCTTTACGGCCGTATTTACGGCAGTCGCGCTTTACGGCCGTATTTACGACAGTCGCGCTTTACGGCCGTATTTACGGCAGTCGCGCTTTACGGCCGTATTTACGACAGTCGCGCTTTACGGCCGTAGTTTCGACAGTCGCGCTTTACGGCCGTATTTACGACAGTCGCGCTTTACGGCCGTATTTACGGCAGTCGCGCTTTACGCCCGTATTTACGACAGTCGCGCTTTACGGCCGTATTTACGACAGTCGCGCTTTACGGCCGTATTTACGGCAGTCGCGCTTTACGGCCGTATTTACGACAGTCGCGCTTTACGGCCGTATTTACGGCAGTCGCGCTTTACGGCCGTATTTACGGCAGTCGCGCTTTACGGCCGTATTTACGGCAGTCGCGCTTTACGGCCGTATTTACGGCAGTCGCGCTTTACGGCCGTATTTACGGCAGTCGCGCTTTACGGCCGTATTTACGACAGTCGCGCTTTACGGCCGTATTTACGACAGTCGCGATTTACGGCCGTATTTACGGCAGTCGCGCTTTACGGCCGTATTTACGACAGTCGCGCTTTACGGCCGTATTTACGGCAGTCGCGCTTTACGGCCGTATTTACGACATTCGCGATTTACGGCCGTATTTACGGCAGTCGCGCTTTACGGCCGTATTACGACAGTCGCGCTTTACGGCCGTATTTACGGCAGTCGCGCTTTACGGCCGTATTTACGACAGTCGCGCTTTACGGCCGTATTTACGGCAGTCGCGCTTTACGGCCGTATTTACGGCAGTCGCGCTTTACGGCCGTATTTACGACAGTCGCGATTTACGGCCGTATTTACGGCAGTCGCGCTTTACGGCCGTATTTACGGCAGTCGCGCTTTACGCCGTATTTACGACAGTCGCGCTTTACGGCCGTATTTACGGCAGTCGCGCTTTACGGCCGTATTTACGGCAGTCGCGCTTTACGGCCGTATTTACGGCAGTCGCGCTTTACGGCCGTATTTACGACAGTCGCGCTTTACGGCCGTATTTACGGCAGTCGCGCTTTACGGCCGTATTTACGACAGTCGCGCTTTACGGCCGTATTTACGGCAGTCGCGATTTACGGCCGTATTTACGGCAGTCGCGCTTTACGGCCGTATTTACGGCAGTCGCGCTTTACGGCCGTATTTACGACAGTCGCGCTTTACGGCCGTATTTACGACAGTCGCTATTTACGGCCGCATTTACGACAGTCGCGATTTACGGCCGTATTTACGACAGTCGCGCTTTACGGCCGTATTTACGGCAGTCGCGCTTTACGGCCGTATTTACGACAGTCGCGCTTTACGGCCGTATTTACGGCAGTCGCGCTTTACGGCCGTATTTACGACAGTCGCGCTTTACGGCCGTAGTTTCGACAGTCGCGCTTTACGGCCGTATTTACGACAGTCGCGCTTTACGGCCGTATTTACGGCAGTCGCGCTTTACGCCCGTATTTACGACAGTCGCGCTTTACGGCCGTATTTACGACAGTCGCGCTTTACGGCCGTATTTACGGCAGTCGCGCTTTACGGCCGTATTTACGACAGTCGCGCTTTACGGCCGTATTTACGACAGTCGCTATTTACGCCGTATTTACGACAGTCGCGCTTTACGGTCGTATTTACGACAGTCGCGCTTTACGGCCGTATTTACGACAGTCGCGCTTTACGGCCGTATTTACGACAGTCGCGCTTTACGGCCCTATTTACGACAGTCGCGCTTTACGGCCGTATTTACGGCAGTCGCGATTTACGGCCGTATTTACAACAGTCGCGCTTTACGGCCGTATTTACGACAGTCGCGCTTTACGGCCGTATTTACGACAGTCGCGCTTTACGGCCGTAATTTACGACAGTCGCGCTTTACGGCCGTATTTACGACAGTCGCGCTTTACGGCCGTATTTACGGCAGTCGCGCTTTACGGCCGTATTTACGGCAGTCGCGCTTTATGGCCGTATTTACGACAGTCGCGCTTTACGGCCGTAGTTTCGACAGTCGCGCTTTACGGCCGTATTTACGGCAGTCGCGCTTTACGGCCGTATTTACGGCAGTCGCGCTTTACGGCCGTATTTACGGCAGTCGCGCTTTACGGCCGTATTTACGGCAGTCGCGATTTACGGCCGTATTTACGACAGTCGCGCTTTACGGCCGTAGTTTCGACAGTCGCGCTTTACGGCCGTATTTACGACAGTCGGATTTACGGCCGTATTTACGACAGTCGCGCTTTACGGCCGTATTTACGGCAGTCGCGCTTTACGGCCGTATTTACGGCAGTCGCGCTTTACGGCCGTATTTACGACAGTCGCGCTTTACGGCCGTATTTACGGCAGTCGCGCTTTACGGCCGTATTTACGACAGTCGCGCTTTACGGCCGTATTTACGGCAGTCGCGCTTTACGGCCGTATTTACGACAGTCGCGCTTTACGGCCGTATTTACGACAGTCGCGCTTTACGGCCGTATTTACGGCAAGTCGCGCTTTACGGCCGTATTTACGGCAGTCGCGCTTTACGGCCGTATTTACGGCAGTCGCGCTTTACGGCCGTATTTACGGCAGTCGCGCTTTACGGCCGTATTTACGACAGTCGCGCTTTACGGCCGTATTTACGGCAGTCGCGCTTTACGGCCGTATTTACGGCAGTCGCGCTTTACGGCCGTATTTACGGCAGTCGCGCTTTACGGCCGTATTTACGGCAGTCGCGATTTACGGCCGTATTTACGGCAGTCGCGCTTTACGGCCGTATTTACGGCAGTCGCGCTTTACGGCCGTATTTTACGGCAGTCGCGATTTACGGCCGTATTTACGGCAGTCGCGCTTTACGGCCGTATTTACGGCAGTCGCGCTTTACGGCCGTATTTACGGCAGTCGCGCTTTACGGCCGTATTTACGGCAGTCGCGCTTTACGGCCGTATTTACGGCAGTCGCGCTTTACGGCCGTATTTACGACAGTCGCGATTTACGGCCGTATTTACGGCAGTCGCGCTTTACGGCCGTATTTACGACAGTCGCGCTTTACGGCCGTATTTACGGCAGTCGCGATTTACGGCCGTATTTACGGCAGTCGCGCTTTACGGCCGTATTTACGGCAGTCGCGCTTTACGGCCGTATTTACGACAGTCGCGCTTTACGGCCGTATTTACGGCAGTCGCCCTTTACGGCCGTATTTACGGCAGTCGCGCTTTACGGCCGTATTTACGGCAGTCGCGCTTTACGGCCGTATTTACGGCAGTCGCGCTTTACGGCCGTATTTACGACAGTCGCGCTTTACGGCCGTATTTACGACAGTCGCGCTTTACGGCCGTATTTACGACAGTCGCGCTTTACGGCCGTATTTACGGCAGTCGCGCTTTACGGCCGTATTTACGACAGTCGCGATTACGGCCGTATTTACGGCAGTCGCGCTTTACGGCCGTATTTACGACAGTCGCGCTTTACGGCCGTATTTACGGCAGTCGCGCTTTACGGCCGTATTTACGACAGTCGCGCTTTACGGCCGTATTTACGGCAGTCGCGCTTTACGGCCGTATTTACGGCAGTCGCGCTTTAACGGCCGTATTTACGGCAGTCGCCCTTTACGGCCGTATTTACGGCAGTCGCGCTTTACGGCCGTATTTACGGCAGTCGCGCTTTACGGCCGTATTTACGGCAGTCGCGATTTACGGCCGTATTTACGACAGTCGCGCTTTACGGCCGTATTTACGACAGTCGCGATTTACGGCCGTATTTACGACAGTCGCGCTTTACGGCCGTATTTACGACAGTCGCGCTTTACGGCCGTATTTACGACAGTCGCGCTTTACGGCCGTATTTACGGCAGTCGCGCTTTACGGCCGTATTTACGGCAGTCGCGCTTTACGGCCGTATTTACGACAGTCGGGATTTACGGCCGTATTTACGACAGTCGCGCTTTACGGCCGTATTTACGGCAGTCGCGCTTTACGGCCGTATTTACGGCAGTCGCGCTTTACGGCCGTATTTACGACAGTCGCGCTTTACGGCCGTATTTACGGCAGTCGCGCTTTACGGCCGTATTTACGACAGTCGCGCTTTACGGCCGTATTTACGGCAGTCGCGCTTTACGGCCGTATTTACGATAGTCGCGCTTTACGGCCGTATTTACGACAGTCGCGCTTTACGGCCGTATTTACGGCAGTCGCGCTTTACGGCCGTATTTACGGCAGTCGCGCTTTACGGCCGTATTTACGGCAGTCGCGCTTTACGGCCGTATTTACGACAGTCGCGCTTTACGGCCGTAGTTTCGACAGTCGCGCTTTACGCCGTATTTACGACAGTCGCGCTTTACGGCCGTATTTACGGCAGTCGCGCTTTACGGCCGTATTTACGGCAGTCGCGCTTTACGGCCGTATTTACGGCAGTCGCGATTTACGGCCGTATTTACGACAGTCGCGCTTTACGGCCGTAGTTTCGACAGTCGCGCTTTACGGCCGTATTTACGACAGTCGGGATTTACGGCCGTATTTACGACAGTCGCGCTTTACGGCCGTATTTACGGCAGTCGCGCTTTACGGCCGTATTTACGGCAGTCGCGCTTTACGGCCGTATTTACGACAGTCGCGCTTTACGGCCGTATTTACGGCAGTCGCGCTTTACGGCCGTATTTACGACAGTCGCGCTTTACGGCCGTATTTACGGCAGTCGCGCTTTACGGCCGTATTTACGACAGTCGCGCTTTACGGCCGTATTTACGACAGTCGCGCTTTACGGCCGTATTTACGGCAGTCGCGCTTTACGGCCGTATTTACGGCAGTCGCGCTTTACGGCCGTATTTACGGCAGTCGCGCTTTACGGCCGTATTTACGGCAGTCGCGCTTTACGGCCGTATTTACGACAGTCGCGCTTTACGGCCGTATTTACGGCAGTCGCGCTTTACGGCCGTATTTACGGCAGTCGCGCTTTACGGCCGTATTTACGGCAGTCGCGCTTTACGGCCGTATTTACGGCAGTCGCGATTTACGGCCGTAATTTACGGCAGTCGCGCTTTACGGCCGTATTTACGGCAGTCGCGCTTTACGGCCGTATTTACGGCAGTCGCGATTTACGGCCGTATTTACGGCAGTCGCGCTTTACGGCCGTATTTACGGCAGTCGCGCTTTACGGCCGTATTTACGGCAGTCGCGCTTTACGGCCGTATTTACCGGCAGTCGCGCTTTACGGCCGTATTTACGACAGTCGCGATTTACGGCCGTATTTACGGCAGTCGCGCTTTACGGCCGTATTTACGACAGTCGCGCTTTACGGCCGTATTTACGGCAGTCGCGATTTACGGCCGTATTTACGGCAGTCGCGCTTTACGGCCGTATTTACGGCAGTCGCGCTTTACGGCCGTATTTACGACAGTCGCGCTTTACGGCCGTATTTACGGCAGTCGCCCTTTACGGCGTATTTACGGCAGTCGCGCTTTACGGCCGTATTTACGGCAGTCGCGCTTTACGGCCGTATTTACGGCAGTCGCGCTTTACGGCCGTATTTACGGACAGTCGCGCTTTACGGCCGTATTTACGACAGTCGCGCTTTACGGCCGTATTTACGACAGTCGCGCTTTACGGCCGTATTTACGGCAGTCGCGCTTTACGGCCGTATTTACGACAGTCGCGATTTACGGCCGTATTTACGGCAGTCGCGCTTTACGGCCGTATTACGACAGTCGCGCTTTACGGCCGTATTTACGGCAGTCGCGCTTTACGGCCGTATTTACGACAGTCGCGCTTTACGGCCGTATTTACGGCAGTCGCGCTTTACGGCCGTATTTACGGCAGTCGCGCTTTACGGCCGTATTTACGGCAGTCGCCCTTTACGGCCGTATTTACGCAGTCGCGCTTTACGGCCGTATTTACGGCAGTCGCGCTTTACGGCCGTATTTACGGCAGTCGCGATTTACGGCCGTATTTACGACAGTCGCGCTTTACGGCCGTATTTACGACAGTCGCGATTTACGGCCGTATTTACGACAGTCGCGCTTTACGGCCGTATTTACGACAGTCGCGCTTTTACGGGCCGTATTTACGACAGTCGCGCTTTACGGCCGTATTTACGCAGTCGCGCTTTACGGCCGTATTTACGGCAGTCGCGCTTTACGGCCGTATTTACGACAGTCGGATTTACGGCCGTATTTACGACAGTCGCGCTTTACGGCCGTATTTACGGCAGTCGCGCTTTACGGCCGTATTTACGGCAGTCGCGCTTTACGGCCGTATTTACGACAGTCGCGCTTTACGGCCGTATTTACGGCAGTCGCGCTTTACGGCCGTATTTACGACAGTCGCGCTTTACGGCCGTATTTACGGCAGTCGCGCTTTACGGCCGTATTTACGATAGTCGCGCTTTACGGCCGTATTTACGACAGTCGCGCTTTACGGCCGTATTTACGGCAGTCGCGCTTTACGGCCGTATTTACGCAGTCGCGCTTTACGGCCGTATTTACGGCAGTCGCGCTTTACGGCCGTATTTTACGGCAGTCGCGCTTTACGGCCGTATTTACGACAGTCGCGCTTTACGGCCGTATTTACGGCAGTCGCGCTTTACGGCCGTATTTACGGCAGTCGCGCTTTACGGCCGTATTTACGGCAGTCGCGCTTTACGGCCGTATTTACGGCAGTCGCGATTTACGGCCGTATTTACGGCAGTCGCGCTTTACGGCCGTATTTACGGCAGTCGCGCTTTACGGCCGTATTACGGCAGTCGCGATTTACGGCCGTATTACGGCAGTCGCGCTTTACGGCCGTATTTACGGCAGTCGCGCTTTACGGCCGTATTTACGGCAGTCGCGCTTTACGGCCGTATTTACGGCAGTCGCGCTTTACGGCCGTATTTACGGCAGTCGCGCTTTACGGCCGTATTTTACGACAGTCGCGATTTACGGCCGTATTTACGCAGTCGCGCTTTACGGCCGTATTTACGACAGTCGCGCTTTACGGCCGTATTTACGGCAGTCGCGATTTACGGCCGTATTTACGGCAGTCGCGCTTTACGGCCGTATTACGGCAGTCGCGCTTTACGGCCGTATTTACGACAGTCGCGCTTTACGGCCGTATTTACGGCAGTCGCCCTTTACGGCCGTATTTACGGCAGTCGCGCTTTACGGCCGTATTTACGGCAGTCGCGCTTTACGGCCGTATTTACGACAGTCGCGCTTTACGGCCGTATTTACGGCAGTCGCGCTTTACGGCCGTATTTACGACAGTCGCGATTTACGGCCGTATTTACGGCAGTCGCGCTTTACGGCCGTATTTACGACAGTCGCGCTTTACGGCCGTATTTACGGCAGTCGCGCTTTACGGCCGTATTTACGACAGTCGCGCTTTACGGCCGTATTTACGGCAGTCGCGCTTTACGGCCGTATTTACGGCAGTCGCGCTTTACGGCCGTATTTACGGCAGTCGCGCTTTACGGCCGTATTTACGGCAGTCGCGCTTTAACGGCCGTATTTACGGCAGTCGCGCTTTACGGCCGTATTTACGGCAGTCGCGCTTTACGGCCGTATTTACGGCAGTCGCGATTTACGGCCGTATTTACGACAGTCGCGCTTTACGGCCGTATTTACGACAGTCGCGATTTACGGCCGTATTTACGACAGTCGCGCTTTACGGCCGTATTTACGACAGTCGCGCTTTACGGCCGTATTTACGACAGTCGCGCTTTACGGCCGTATTTACGGCAGTCGCGCTTTACGGCCGTATTTACGGCAGTCGCGCTTTACGGCCGTATTACGGGTCGCTTACGGCAGTCGCGCTTTACGGCCGTATTTACGGCAGTCGCGCTTTACGGCCGTATTTACGGCAGTCGCGCTTTACGGCCGTATTTACGACAGTCGCGCTTTACGGCCGTATTTACGACAGTCGCGCTTTACGGCCGTATTTACGACAGTCGCGCTTTACGGCCGTATTTACGACAGTCGCGATTTACGGCCGTATTTACGGCAGTCGCGCTTTACGGCCGTATTTACGACAGTCGCGCTTTACGGCCGTATTTACGGCAGTCGCGCTTTACGGCCGTATTTACGGCAGTCGCGCTTTACGGCCGTATTTACGGCAGTCGCGCTTTGCGGCCGTATTTACGACAGTCGCGCTTTACGGCCGTATTTACGGCAGTCGCGCTTTACGGCCGTATTTACGGCAGTCGCTTTTACGGCCGTATTTACGGCAGTCGCGCTTTACGGCCGTATTTACGACAGTCGCGCTTTACGGCCGTATTTACGGCAGTCGCGCTTTACGCCCGTATTTACGGCAGTCGCGCTTTACGGCCGTATTTACGACAGTCGCGCTTTACGGCCGTATTTACGGCAGTCGCGCTTTACGGCCGTATTTACGACAGTCGCGCTTTACGGCCGTATTTACGACAGTCGCGCTTTACGGCCGTATTTACGACAGTCGCGCTTTACGGCCGTATTTACGGCAGTCGCGATTTACGGCCGTATTTACGACAGTCGCGCTTTACGGCCGTATTTACGACAGTCGCGCTTTACGGCCGTATTTACGACAGTCGCGCTTTACGGCCGTATTTACGGCAGTCGCGCTTTACGGCCGTATTTACGGCAGTCGCGCTTTACGGCCGTATTTACGGCAGTCGCGCTTTACGGCCGTATTTTACGACAGTCGCGCTTTACGGCCGTAGTTTCGACAGTCGCGCTTTACGGCCGTATTTACGACAGTCGCGCTTTACGGCCGTATTTACGGCAGTCGCGCTTTACGGCCGTATTTACGGCAGTCGCGCTTTACGGCCGTATTTACGGCAGTCGCGCTTTACGGCCGTATTTACGGCAGTCGCGCTTTACGGCCGTATTTACGACAGTCGCGCTTTACGGCCGTATTTACGACAGTCGCTATTTACGGCCGTATTTACGACAGTCGCGCTTTACGGCCGTATTTACGACAGTCGCGCTTTACGGCCGTATTTACGGCAGTCGCGCTTTACGGCCGTATTTACGGCAGTCGCGCTTTACGGCCGTATTTACGGCAGTCGCGCTTTACGGCCGTATTTACGACAGTCGCGCTTTACGGCCGTATTTACGGCAGTCGCGCTTTACGGCCGTATTTACGGCAGTCGCGCTTTACGGCCGTATTTACGACAGTCGCGCTTTACGGCCGTATTTACGACAGTCGCGATTTACGCCTGTATTTACGGCAGTCGCGCTTTACGGCCGTATTTACGGCAGTCGCGCTTTACGGCCGTATTTACGGCAGTCGCGCTTTACGGCCGTATTTACGGCAGTCGCGCTTTACGGCCGTATTTACGACAGTCGCGCTTTACGGCCGTATTTACGACAGTCGCGCTTTACGGCCGTATTTACGGCAGTCGCGCTTTACGGCCGTATTTACGGCAGTCGCGCTTTACGGCCGTATTTACGGCAGTCGCGATTTACGGCCGTATTTACGGCAGTCGCGCTTTACGGCCGTATTTACGGCAGTCGCGCTTTACGGCCGTATTTACGACAGTCGCGCTTTTCGGCCGTATTTACGACAGTCGCGCTTTACGGCCGTATTTACGGCAGTCGCGCTTTACGGCCGTATTTACGGCAGTCGCGCTTTACGGCCGTATTTACGACAGTCGCGCTTTACGGCCGTAGTTTCGACAGTCGCGCTTTACGGCCGTATTTACGACAGTCGGGATTTACGGCCGTATTTACGACAGTCGCGCTTTACGGCCGTATTTACGGCAGTCGCGCTTTACGGCCGTATTTACGGCAGTCGCGCTTTACGGCCGTATTTACGACAGTCGCGCTTTAACGGCCGTATTTACGACAGTCGCGATTTACGGCCGTATTTACGGCAGTCGCGCTTTACGGCCGTATTTACGGCAGTCGCGCTTTACGGCCGTATTTACGACAGTCGCGCTTTTCGGCCGTATTTACGACAGTCGCGATTTACGGCCGTATTTACGGCAGTCGCGCTTTACGGCCGTATTTACGACAGTCGCGCTTTACGGCCGTATTTACGGCAGTCGCGATTTACAGGCCGTATTTACGGCAGTCGCGCTTTACGGCCGTATTTACGCAGTCGCGCTTTACGGCCGTATTTACGACAGTCGCGCTTTACGGCCGTATTTACGGCAGTCGCTCTTTACGGCCGTATTTACGGCAGTCGCGCTTTACGGCCGTATTTACGGCAGTCGCGCTTTACGGCCGTATTTACGACAGTCGCGCTTTACGGCCGTATTTACGGCAGTCGCGCTTTACGGCCGTATTTACGGCAGTCGCGCTTTACGGCCGTATTTACGGCAGTCGCGCTTTACGGCCGTATTTACGGCAGTCGCGCTTTACGGCCGTATTTACGACAGTCGCGCTTTTCGGCCGTATTTACGACAGTCGCGGTTTACGGCCGTATTTACGACAGTCGCGCTTTACGGCCGTATTTACGGCAGTCGCGCTTTACGGCCGTATTTACGACAGTCGCGCTTTACGGCCGTAGTTTCGACAGTCGCGCTTACGGCCGTATTTACGACAGTCGGGATTTACGGCCGTATATACGACAGTCGCGCTTTACGGCCGTATTTACGGCAGTCGCGCTTTACGGCCGTATTTACGGCAGTCGCGCTTTACGGCCGTATTTACGACAGTCGCGCTTTACGGCCGTATTTACGACAGTCGCGATTTACGGCCGTATTTACGGCAGTCGCGCTTTACGGCCGTATTTACGGCAGTCGCGCTTTACGGCCGTATTTACGACAGTCGCGCTTTTCGGCCGTATTTACGACAGTCGCGATTTACGGCCGTATTTACGGCAGTTGCGCTTTACGGCCGTATTTACGACAGTCGCGCTTTACGGCCGTATTTACGGCAGTCGCGCTTTACGGCCGTATTTACGGCAGTCGCGCTTTACGGCCGTATTTACGGCAGTCGCGCTTTACGGCCGTATTTACGACAGTCGCGCTTACGGCCGTATTTACGGCAGTCGCTCTTTACGGCCGTATTTACGGCAGTCGCGCTTTACGGCCGTATTTACGACAGTCGCGCTTTAACGGCCGTATTTACGGCAGTCGCGCTTTACGGCCGTATTTACGACAGTCGCGCTTTACGGCCGTATTTACGGCAGTCGCGCTTTACGGCCGTATTTACGGCAGTCGCGCTTTACGGCCGTATTTACGACAGTCGCGATTTACGGCCGTATTTACGACAGTCGCGCTTTACGGCCGTATTTACGACAGTCGCGCTTTACGGCCGTATTTACGACAGTCGCGCTTTACGGCCGTATTTACGCAGTCGCGCTTTACGGCCGTATTTACGACAGTCGCGCTTTACGGCCGTATTTACGACAGTCGCGCTTTACGCCGTAGTTTCA
>NW_026948700.1:0-53190 GCF_035770615.1 Melospiza melodia melodia | reverse complement strand
TTATCAGTTGGCAAGGTGCGCACACAATCCCAGTGTTGTACAGCTTGCTTCTTCACCTTCCCGAAGCTGCCGCTCTCGCCGGCTGCCGGAGCCAAGAAGCGGCTTCTTCGCGCAAAGACGATTGTGCCGCTCACAGCGCTCTCCTTAGCGCGGCTTCTGCCGAAAGACGCCCGGCAGCGGCTCTTACCTCCGGAGAGCATCCTACCTTCCTCTTTAGCTCCTCTTCTCATCTACACCTCGGCAACAAGCTTTTCCACTATGTCTGGCTAGGAAAAACTGTGCCAGCACAGAAAACATCTCCCCTCGTGTTCTAGAAGTTGCACGGATGTCTGCCAAGTGTTTGGCAGGAAGAAAAGAAAAGTTGTCCAAAACAGCTTCCAATCGAATGTTCCTGTGATTGGAAAGTCAGGAGAGTGCAAAGGTACTGTTTTCTATCAGTTGGCAAGGTGCGCACACAATCCCAGTGTTGTACAGCTTGCTTCTTCACCTTCCCGAAGCTGCCGCTCTCGCCGGCTGCCGGAGCCCAAGAAGCGGCTTCTTCGCGCAAAGACGATTGTGCCGCTCACAGCGCTCTCCTTAGCGCGGCTTCTGCCGAAAGACGCCCGGCAGCGGCTCTTACCTCCGGAGAGCATCCTACCTTCCTCTTTAGCTCCTCTTCTCATCTACACCTCGGCAACAAGCTTTTCCACTATGTCTGGCTAGGAAAACTGTGCCAGCACAGAAAACATCTCCCATCGTGTTCTAGAAGTTGCACGGATGTCTGCCAAGTGTTTGGCAGGAAGAAAAGAAAAGTTGTCCAAAACAGCTTCCAATCGAATGTTCCTGTGATTGGAAAAGTCAGGAGAGTGCAAAGGTACTGTTTTCTATCAGTTGGCAAGGTGCGCACACAATCCCAGTGTTGTACAGCTTGCTTCTTCACCTTCCCGAAGCTGCCGCTCTCGCCGGCTGCCGGAGCCCAAGAAGCGGCTTCTTCGCGCAAAGACGATTGTGCCGCTCACAGCGCTCTCCTTAGCGCGGCTTCTGCCGAAAGACGCCCGGCAGCGGCTCTTACCTCCGGAGAGCATCCTACCTTCCTCTTTAGCTCCTCTTCTCATCTACACCTCGGCAACAAGCTTTTCCACTATGTCTGGCTAGGAAAAACTGTGCCAGCACAGAAAACATCTCCCATCGTGTTCTAGAAGTTGCACGGATGTCTGCCAAGTGTTGGCAGGAAGAAAAGAAAAGTTGTCCAAAACAGCTTCCAATCGAATGTTCCTGTGATTGGAAAAGTCAGGAGAGTGCAAAGGTACTGTTTTCTATCAGTTGGCAAGGTGCGCACACAATCCCAGTGTTGTACAGCTTGCTTCTTCACCTTCCCGAAGCTGCCGCTCTCGCCGGCTGCCGGAGCCCAAGAAGCGGCTTCTTCGCGCAAAGACGATTGTGCCGCTCACAGCGCTCTCCTTAGCGCGGCTTCTGCCGAAAGACGCCCGGCAGCGGCTCTTACCTCCGGAGAGCATCCTACCTTCCTCTTTAGCTCCTCTTCTCATCTACACCTCGGCAACAAGCTTTTCCACTATGTCTGGCTAGGAAAAACTGTGCCAGCACAGAAAACATCTCCCATCGTGTTCTAGAAGTTGCACGGATGTCTGCCAAGTGTTTGTCAGGAAGAAAAGAAAAGTTGTCCAAAACAGCTTCCAATCGAATGTTCCTGTGATTGGAAAAGTCAGGAGAGTGCAAAGGTACTGTTTTCTATCAGTTGGCAAGGTGCGCACACAATCCCAGTGTTGTACAGCTTGCTTCTTCACCTTCCCGAAGCTGCCGCTCTCGCCGGCTGCCGGAGCCCAAGAAGCGGCTTCTTCGCGCAAAGACGATTGTGCCGCTCACAGCGCTCTCCTTAGCGCGGCTTCTGCCGAAAGACGCCCGGCAGCGGCTCTTACCTCCGGAGAGCATCCTACCTTCCTCTTTAGCTCCTCTTCTCATCTACACCTCGGCAACAAGCTTTTCCACTATGTCTGGCTAGGAAAAAACTGTGCCAGCACAGAAAACATCTCCCCTCGTGTTCTAGAAGTTGCACGGATGTCTGCCAAGTGTTTGGCAGGAAGAAAAGAAAAGTTGTCCAAAACAGCTTCCAATCGAATGTTCCTGTGATTGGAAAAGTCAGGAGAGTGCAAAGGTACTGTTTTCTATCAGTTGGCAAGGTGCGCACACAATCCCAGTGTTGTACAGCTTGCTTCTTCACCTTCCCGAAGCTGCCGCTCTCGCCGGCTGCCGGAGCCCAAGAAGCGGCTTCTTCGCGCAAAGACGATTGTGCCGCTCACAGCGCTCTCCTTAGCGCGGCTTCTGCCGAAAGACGCCCGGCAGCGGCTCTTACCTCCGGAGAGCATCCTACCTTCCTCTTTAGCTCCTCTTCTCATCTACACCTCGCAACAAGCTTTTCCACTATGTCTGGCTAGGAAAAACTGTGCCAGCACAGAAAACATCTCCCATCGTGTTCTAGAAGTTGCACGGATGTCTGCCAAGTGTTTGGCAGGAAGAAAAGAAAAGTTGTCCAAAACAGCTTCCAATCGAATGTTCCTGTGATTGGAAAAGTCAGGAGAGTGCAAAGGTACTGTTTTCTATCAGTTGGCAAGGTGCGCACACAATCCCAGTGTTGTACAGCTTGCTTCTTCACCTTCCCGAAGCTGCCGCTCTCGCCGGCTGCCGGAGCCCAAGAAGCGGCTTCTTCGCGCAAAGACGATTGTGCCGCTCACAGCGCTCTCCTTAGCGCGGCTTCTGCCGAAAGACGCCGGCAGCGGCTCTTACCTCCGGAGAGCATCCTACCTTCCTCTTTAGCTCCTCTTCTCATCTACACCTCGGCAACAAGCTTTTCCACTATGTCTGGCTAGGAAAAACTGTGCAGCACAGAAAACATCTCCCATCGTGTTCTAGAAGTTGCAACGGATGTCTGCCAAGTGTTTGGCAGGAAGAAAAGAAAAGTTGTCCAAAACAGCTTCCAATCGAATGTTCCTGTGATTGGAAAAGTCAGGAGAGTGCAAAGGTACTGTTTTCTATCAGTTGGCAAGGTGCGCACACAATCCCAGTGTTGTACAGCTTGCTTCTTCACCTTCCCGAAGCTGCCGCTCTCGCCGGCTGCCGGAGCCCAAGAAGCGGCTTCTTCGCGCAAAGACGATTGTGCCGCTCACAGCGCTCTCCTTAGCGCGGCTTCTGCCGAAAGACGCCCGGCAGCGGCTCTTACCTCCGGAGAGCATCCTACCTTCCTCTTTAGCTCCTCTTCTCATCTACACCTCGGCAACAAGCTTTTCCACTATGTCTGGCTAGGAAAAACTGTGCCAGCACAGAAAACATCTCCCATCGTGTTCTAGAAGTTGCACGGATGTCTGCCAAGTGTTTGTCAAAAGAAAAGAAAAGTTGTCCAAAACAGCTTCCAATCGAATGTTCCTGTGATTGGAAAAGTCAGGAGAGTGCAAAGGTACTGTTTTCTATCAGTTGGCAAGGTGCGCACACAATCCCAGTGTTGTACAGCTTGCTTCTTCACCTTCCCGAAGCTGCCGCTCTCGCCGGCTGCCGGAGCCCAAGAAGCGGCTTCTTCGCGCAAAGACGATTGTGCCGCTCACAGCGCTCTCCTTAGCGCGGCTTCTGCCGAAAGACGCCCGGCAGCGGCTCTTACCTCCGGAGAGCATCCTACCTTCCTCTTTAGCTCCTCTTCTCATCTACACCTCGGCAAAAAGCTTTTCCACTATGTCTGGCTAGGAAAACTGTGCCAGCACAGAAAACATCTCCCATCGTGTTCTAGAAGTTGCACGGATGTCTGCCAAGTGTTTGGCAGGAAGAAAAGAAAAGTTGTCCAAAACAGCTTCCAATCGAATGTTCCTGTGATTGGAAAAGTCAGGAGAGTGCAAAGGTACTGTTTTCTATCAGTTGGCAAGGTGCGCACACAATCCCAGTGTTGTACAGGCTTGCTTCTTCACCTTCCCGAAGCTGCCGCTCTCGCCGGCTGCCGGAGCCCAAGAAGCGGCTTCTTCGCGCAAAGACGATTGTGCCGCTCACAGCGCTCTCCTTAGCGCGGCTTCTGCCGAAAGACGCCCGGCAGCGGCTCTTACCTCCGGAGAGCATCCTACCTTCCTCTTTAGCTCCTCTTCTCATCTACACCTCGGCAACAAGCTTTTCCACTATGTCTGGCTAGGAAAAACTGTGCCAGCACAGAAAACATCTCCCATCGTGTTCTAGAAGTTGCACGGATGTCTGCCAAGTGTTTGGCAGGAAGAAAAGAAAAGTTGTCCAAAACAGCTTCCAATCGAATGTTCCTGTGATTGGAAAAGTCAGGAGAGTGCAAAGGTACTGTTTTCTATCAGTTGGCAAGGTGCGCACACAATCCCAGTGTTGTACAGCTTGCTTCTTCACCTTCCCGAAGCTGCCGCTCTCGCCGGCTGCCGGAGCCCAAGAAGCGGCTTCTTCGCGCAAAGACGATTGTGCCGCTCACAGTGCTCTCCTTAGCGCGGCTTCTGCCGAAAGACGCCCGGCAGCGGCTCTTACCTCCGGAGAGCATCCTACCTTCCTCTTTAGCTCCTCTTCTCATCTACACCTCGGCAACAAGCTTTTCCACTATGTCTGGCTAGGAAAAACTGTGCCAGCACAGAAAACATCTCCCCTCGTGTTCTAGAAGTTGCACGGATGTCTGCCAAGTGTTTGTCAGAAAGAAAAGAAAAGTTGTCCAAAACAGCTTCCAATCGAATGTTCCTGTGATTGGAAAAGTCAGGAGAGTGCAAAGGTACTGTTTTCTATCAGTTGGCAAGGTGCGCACACAATCCCAGTGTTGTACAGCTTGCTTCTTCACCTTCCCGAAGCTGCCGCTCTCGCCGGCTGCCGGAGCCCAAGAAGCGGCTTCTTCGCGCAAAGACGATTGTGCCGCTCACAGCGCTCTCCTTAGCGCGGCTTCTGCCGAAAGACGCCCGGCAGCGGCTCTTACCTCCGGAGAGCATCCTACCTTCCTCTTTAGCTCCTCTTCTCATCTACACCTCGGCAACAAGCTTTTCCACTATGTCTGGGCTAGGAAAAACTGTGCAGCACAGAAAACATCTCCCCTCGTGTTCTAGAAGTTGCACGGATGTCTGCCAAGTGTTTGGCAGGAAGAAAAGAAAAGTTGTCCAAAACAGCTTCCAATCGAATGTTCCTGTGATTGGAAAAGTCAGGAGAGTGCAAAGGTACTGTTTTCTATCAGTTGGCAAGGTGCGCACACAATCCCAGTGTTGTACAGCTTGCTTCTTCACCTTCCCGAAGCTGCCGCTCTCGCCGGCTGCCGGAGCCCAAGAAGCGGCTTCTTCGCGCAAAGACGATTGTGCCGCTCACAGCGCTCTCCTTAGCGCGGCTTCTGCCGAAAGACGCCCGGCAGCGGCTCTTACCTCCGGAGAGCATCCTACCTTCCTCTTTAGCTCCTCTTCTCATCTACACCTCGGCAACAAGCTTTTCCACTATGTCTGGCTAGGAAAAACTGTGCCAGCACAGAAAACATCTCCCCTCGTGTTCTAGAAGTTGCACGGATGTCTGCCAAGTGTTTGGCAGGAAGAAAAGAAAAGTTGTCCAAAACAGCTTCCAATCGAATGTTCCTGTGATTGGAAAAGTCAGGAGAGTGCAAAGGTACTGTTTTCTATCAGTTGGCAAGGTGCGCACACAATCCCAGTGTTGTACAGCTTGCTTCTTCACCTTCCCGAAGCTGCCGCTCTCGCCGGCTGCCGGAGCCCAAGAAGCGGCTTCTTCGCGCAAAGACGATTGTGCCGCTCACAGCGCTCTCCTTAGCGCGGCTTCTGCCGAAAGACGCCCGGCAGCGGCTCTTACCTCCGGAGAGCATCCTACCTTCCTCTTTAGCTCCTCTTCTCATCTACACCTCGGCAACAAGCTTTTCCACTATGTCTGGCTAGGAAAAACTGTGCCAGCACAGAAAACATCTCCCATCGTGTTCTAGAAGTTGCACGGATGTCTGCCAAGTGTTTGTCAGGAAGAAAAGAAAAGTTGTCCAAAACAGCTTCCAATCGAATGTTCCTGTGATTGGAAAAGTCAGGAGAGTGCAAAGGTACTGTTTTCTATCAGTTGGCAAGGTGCGCACACAATCCCAGTGTTGTACAGCTTGCTTCTTCACCTTCCCGAAGCTGCCGCTCTCGCCGGCTGCCGGAGCCCAAGAAGCGGCTTCTTCGCGCAAAGACGATTGTGCCGCTCACAGCGCTCTCCTTAGCGCGGCTTCTGCCGAAAGACGCCCGGCAGCGGCTCTTACCTCCGGAGAGCATCCTACCTTCCTCTTTAGCTCCTCTTCTCATCTACACCTCGGCAACAAGCTTTTCCACTATGTCTGGCTAGGAAAAACTGTGCCAGCACAGAAAACATCTCCCATCGTGTTCTAGAAGTTGCACGGATGTCTGCCAAGTGTTTGGCAGGAAGAAAAGAAAAGTTGTCCAAAACAGCTTCCAATCGAATGTTCCTGTGATTGGAAAAGTCAGGAGAGTGCAAAGGTACTGTTTTCTATCAGTTGGCAAGGTGCGCACACAATCCCAGTGTTGTACAGCTTGCTTCTTCACCTTCCCGAAGCTGCCGCTCTCGCCGGCTGCCGGAGCCCAAGAAGCGGCTTCTTCGCGCAAAGACGATTGTGCCGCTCACAGTGCTCTCCTTAGCGCGGCTTCTGCCGAAAGACGCCCGGCAGCGGCTCTTACCTCCGGAGAGCATCCTACCTTCCTCTTTAGCTCCTCTTCTCATCTACACCTCGGCAACAAGCTTTTCCACTATGTCTGGCTAGGAAAAACTGTGCCAGCACAGAAAACATCTCCCATCGTGTTCTAGAAGTTGCACGGATGTCTGCCAAGTGTTTGGCAGGAAGAAAAGAAAAGTTGTCCAAAACAGCTTCCAATCGAATGTTCCTGTGATTGGAAAAGTCAGGAGAGTGCAAAGGTACTGTTTTCTATCAGTTGGCAAGGTGCGCACACAATCCCAGTGTTGTACAGCTTGCTTCTTCACCTTCCCGAAGCTGCCGCTCTCGCCGGCTGCCGGAGCCAAGAAGCGGCTTCTTCGCGCAAAGACGATTGTGCCGCTCACAGCGCTCTCCTTAGCGCGGCTTCTGCCGAAAGACGCCCGGCAGCGGCTCTTACCTCCGGAGAGCATCCTACCTTCCTCTTTAGCTCCTCTTCTCATCTACACCTCGGCAACAAGCTTTTCCACTATGTCTGGCTAGGAAAAACTGTGCCAGCACAGAAAACATCTCCCTCGTGTTCTAGAAGTTGCACGGATGTCTGCCAAGTGTTTGGCAGGAAGAAAAGAAAAGTTGTCCAAAACAGCTTCCAATCGAATGTTCCTGTGATTGGAAAAGTCAGGAGAGTGCAAAGGTACTGTTTTCTATCAGTTGGCAAGGTGCGCACACAATCCCAGTGTTGTACAGCTTGCTTCTTCACCTTCCCGAAGCTGCCGCTCTCGCCGGCTGCCGGAGCCCAAGAAGCGGCTTCTTCGCGCAAAGACGATTGTGCCGCTCACAGCGCTCTCCTTAGCGCGGCTTCTGCCGAAAGACGCCCGGCAGCGGCTCTTACCTCCGGAGAGCATCCTACCTTCCTCTTTAGCTCCTCTTCTCATCTACACCTCGGCAACAAGCTTTTCCACTATGTCTGGCTAGGAAAAACTGTGCCAGCACAGAAAACATCTCCCATCGTGTTCTAGAAGTTGCACGGATGTCTGCCAAGTGTTTGGCAGGAAGAAAAGAAAAGTTGTCCAAAACAGCTTCCAATCGAATGTTCCTGTGATTGGAAAAGTCAGGAGAGTGCAAAGGTACTGTTTTCTATCAGTTGGCAAGGTGCGCACACAATCCCAGTGTTGTACAGCTTGCTTCTTCACCTTCCCGAAGCTGCCGCTCTCGCCGGCTGCCGGAGCCCAAGAAGCGGCTTCTTCGCGCAAAGACGATTGTGCCGCTCACAGCGCTCTCCTTAGCGCAGCTTCTGCCGAAAGACGCCCGGCAGCGGCTCTTACCTCCGGAGAGCATCCTACCTTCCTCTTTAGCTCCTCTTCTCATCTACACCTCGGCAAAAAGCTTTTCCACTATGTCTGGCTAGGAAAAACTGTGCCAGCACAGAAAACATCTCCCCTCGTGTTCTAGAAGTTGCACGGATGTCTGCCAAGTGTTTGGCAGGAAGAAAAGAAAAGTTGTCCAAAACAGCTTCCAATCGAATGTTCCTGTGATTGGAAAAGTCAGGAGAGTGCAAAGGTACTGTTTTCTATCAGTTGGCAAGGTGCGCACACAATCCCAGTGTTGTACAGCTTGCTTCTTCACCTTCCCGAAGCTGCCGCTCTCGCCGGCTGCCGGAGCCCAAGAAGCGGCTTCTTCGCGCAAAGACGATTGTGCCGCTCACAGCGCTCTCCTTAGCGCGGCTTCTGCCGAAAGACGCCCGGCAGCGGCTCTTACCTCCGGAGAGCATCCTACCTTCCTCTTTAGCTCCTCTTCTCATCTACACCTCGGCAACAAGCTTTTCCACTATGTCTGGCTAGGAAAAACTGTGCCAGCACAGAAAACATCTCCCATCGTGTTCTAGAAGTTGCACGGATGTCTGCCAAGTGTTTGGCAGGAAGAAAAGAAAAGTTGTCCAAAACAGCTTCCAATCGAATGTTCCTGTGATTGGAAAAGTCAGGAGAGTGCAAAGGTACTGTTTTCTATCAGTTGGCAAGGTGCGCACACAATCCCAGTGTTGTACAGCTTGCTTCTTCACCTTCCCGAAGCTGCCGCTCTCGCCGGCTGCCGGAGCCCAAGAAGCGGCTTCTTCGCGCAAAGACGATTGTGCCGCTCACAGTGCTCTCCTTAGCGCGGCTTCTGCCGAAAGACGCCCGGCAGCGGCTCTTACCTCCGGAGAGCATCCTACCTTCCTCTTTAGCTCCTCTTCTCATCTACACCTCGGCAACAAGCTTTTCCACTATGTCTGGCTAGGAAAAACTGTGCCAGCACAGAAAACATCTCCCCTCGTGTTCTAGAAGTTGCACGGATGTCTGCCAAGTGTTTGTCAGAAAGAAAAGAAAAGTTGTCCAAAACAGCTTCCAATCGAATGTTCCTGTGATTGGAAAAGTCAGGAGAGTGCAAAGGTACTGTTTTCTATCAGTTGGCAAGGTGCGCACACAATCCAGTGTTGTACAGCTTGCTTCTTCACCTTCCCGAAGCTGCCGCTCTCGCCGGCTGCCGGAGCCCAAGAAGCGGCTTCTTCGCGCAAAGACGATTGTGCCGCTCACAGCGCTCTCCTTAGCGCGGCTTCTGCCGAAAGACGCCCGGCAGCGGCTCTTACCTCCGGAGAGCATCCTACCTTCCTCTTTAGCTCCTCTTCTCATCTACACCTCGGCAACAAGCTTTTCCACTATGTCTGGCTAGGAAAAACTGTGCCAGCACAGAAAACATCTCCCCTCGTGTTCTAGAAGTTGCACGGATGTCTGCCAAGTGTTTGGCAGGAAGAAAAGAAAAGTTGTCCAAAACAGCTTCCAATCGAATGTTCCTGTGATTGGAAAAGTCAGGAGAGTGCAAAGGTACTGTTTTCTATCAGTTGGCAAGGTGCGCACACAATCCCAGTGTTGTACAGCTTGCTTCTTCACCTTCCCGAAGCTGCCGCTCTCGCCGGCTGCCGGAGCCCAAGAAGCGGCTTCTTCGCGCAAAGACGATTGTGCCGCTCACAGCGCTCTCCTTAGCGCGGCTTCTGCCGAAAGACGCCCGGCAGCGGCTCTTACCTCCGGAGAGCATCCTACCTTCCTCTTTAGCTCCTCTTCTCATCTACACCTCGGCAACAAGCTTTTCCACTATGTCTGGCTAGGAAAAACTGTGCCAGCACAGAAAACATCTCCCCTCGTGTTCTAGAAGTTGCACGGATGTCTGCCAAGTGTTTGGCAGGAAGAAAAGAAAAGTTGTCCAAAACAGCTTCCAATCGAATGTTCCTGTGATTGGAAAAGTCAGGAGAGTGCAAAGGTACTGTTTTCTATCAGTTGGCAAGGTGCGCACACAATCCAGTGTTGTACAGCTTGCTTCTTCACCTTCCCGAAGCTGCCGCTCTCGCCGGCTGCCGGAGCCCAAGAAGCGGCTTCTTCGCGCAAAGACGATTGTGCCGCTCACAGCGCTCTCCTTAGCGCGGCTTCTGCCGAAAGACGCCCGGCAGCGGCTCTTACCTCCGGAGAGCATCCTACCTTCCTCTTTAGCTCCTCTTCTCATCTACACCTCGGCAACAAGCTTTTCCACTATGTCTGGCTAGGAAAAACTGTGCCAGCACAGAAAACATCTCCCATCGTGTTCTAGAAGTTGCACGGATGTCTGCCAAGTGTTTGGCAGGAAGAAAAGAAAAGTTGTCCAAAACAGCTTCCAATCGAATGTTCCTGTGATTGGAAAAGTCAGGAGAGTGGAAAGGTACTGTTTTCTATCAGTTGGCAAGGTGCGCACACAATCCCAGTGTTGTACAGCTTGCTTCTTCACCTTCCCGAAGCTGCCGCTCTCGCCGGCTGCCGGAGCCCAAGAAGCGGCTTCTTCGCGCAAAGACGATTGTGCCGCTCACAGCGCTCTCCTTAGCGCGGCTTCTGCCGAAAGACGCCCGGCAGCGGCTCTTACCTCCGGAGAGCATCCTACCTTCCTCTTTAGCTCCTCTTCTCATCTACACCTCGGCAAAAAGCTTTTCCACTATGTCTGGCTAGGAAAACTGTGCCAGCACAGAAAACATCTCCCATCGTGTTCTAGAAGTTGCACGGATGTCTGCCAAGTGTTTGGCAGGAAGAAAAGAAAAGTTGTCCAAAACAGCTTCCAATCGAATGTTCCTGTGATTGGAAAAGTCAGGAGAGTGCAAAGGTACTGTTTTCTATCAGTTGGCAAGGTGCGCACACAATCCCAGTGTTGTACAGCTTGCTTCTTCACCTTCCCGAAGCTGCCGCTCTCGCCGGCTGCCGGAGCCCAAGAAGCGGCTTCTTCGCGCAAAGACGATTGTGCCGCTCACAGCGCTCTCCTTAGCGCGGCTTCTGCCGAAAGACGCCCGGCAGCGGCTCTTACCTCCGGAGAGCATCCTACCTTCCTCTTTAGCTCCTCTTCTCATCTACACCTCGGCAACAAGCTTTTCCACTATGTCTGGCTAGGAAAAACTGTGCCAGCACAGAAAACATCTCCCCTCGTGTTCTAGAAGTTGCACGGATGTCTGCCAAGTGTTTGGCAGGAAGAAAAGAAAAGTTGTCCAAAACAGCTTCCAATCGAATGTTCCTGTGATTGGAAAAGTCAGGAGAGTGCAAAGGTACTGTTTTCTATCAGTTGGCAAGGTGCGCACACAATCCCAGTGTTGTACAGCTTGCTTCTTCACCTTCCCGAAGCTGCCGCTCTCGCCGGCTGCCGGAGCCCAAGAAGCGGCTTCTTCGCGCAAAGACGATTGTGCCGCTCACAGCGCTCTCCTTAGCGCGGCTTCTGCCGAAAGACGCCCGGCAGCGGCTCTTACCTCCGGAGAGCATCCTACCTTCCTCTTTAGCTCCTCTTCTCATCTACACCTCGGCAACAAGCTTTTCCACTATGTCTGGCTAGGAAAAACTGTGCCAGCACAGAAAACATCTCCCATCGTGTTCTAGAAGTTGCACGGATGTCTGCCAAGTGTTTGGCAGGAAGAAAAGAAAAGTTGTCCAAAACAGCTTCCAATCGAATGTTCCTGTGATTGGAAAAGTCAGGAGAGTGCAAAGGTACTGTTTTCTATCAGTTGGCAAGGTGCGCACACAATCCCAGTGTTGTACAGCTTGCTTCTTCACCTTCCCGAAGCTGCCGCTCTCGCCGGCTGCCGGAGCCCAAGAAGCGGCTTCTTCGCGCAAAGACGATTGTGCCGCTCACAGCGCTCTCCTTAGCGCGGCTTCTGCCGAAAGACGCCCGGCAGCGGCTCTTACCTCCGGAGAGCATCCTACCTTCCTCTTTAGCTCCTCTTCTCATCTACACCTCGGCAACAAGCTTTTCCACTATGTCTGGCTAGGAAAAACTGTGCCAGCACAGAAAACATCTCCCATCGTGTTCTAGAAGTTGCACGGATGTCTGCCAAGTGTTTGGCAGGAAGAAAAGAAAAGTTGTCCAAAACAGCTTCCAATCGAATGTTCCTGTGATTGGAAAAGTCAGGAGAGTGCAAAGGTACTGTTTCTATCAGTTGGCAAGGTGCGCACACAATCCCAGTGTTGTACAGCTTGCTTCTTCACCTTCCCGAAGCTGCCGCTCTCGCCGGCTGCCGGAGCCCAAGAAGCGGCTTCTTCGCGCAAAGACGATTGTGCCGCTCACAGCGCTCTCCTTAGCGCGGCTTCTGCCGAAAGACGCCCGGCAGCGGCTCTTACCTCCGGAGAGCATCCTACCTTCCTCTTTAGCTCCTCTTCTCATCTACACCTCGGCAACAAGCTTTTCCACTATGTCTGGCTAGGAAAAACTGTGCCAGCACAGAAAACATCTCCCATCGTGTTCTAGAAGTTGCACGGATGTCTGCCAAGTGTTTGTCAGGAAGAAAGAAAAGTGTCCAAAACAGCTTCCAATCGAATGTTCCTGTGATTGGAAAAGTCAGGAGAGTGCAAAGGTACTGTTTTCTATCAGTTGGCAAGGTGCGCACACAATCCCAGTGTTGTACAGCTTGCTTCTTCACCTTCCCGAAGCTGCCGCTCTCGCCGGCTGCCGGAGCCCAAGAAGCGGCTTCTTCGCGCAAAGACGATTGTGCCGCTCACAGCGCTCTCCTTAGCGCGGCTTCTGCCGAAAGACGCCCGGCAGCGGCTCTTACCTCCGGAGAGCATCCTACCTTCCTCTTTAGCTCCTCTTCTCATCTACACCTCGGCAACAAGCTTTTCCACTATGTCTGGCTAGGAAAAACTGTGCCAGCACAGAAAACATCTCCCCTCGTGTTCTAGAAGTTGCACGGATGTCTGCCAAGTGTTTGGCAGGAAGAAAAGAAAAGTTGTCCAAAACAGCTTCCAATCGAATGTTCCTGTGATTGGAAAAGTCAGGAGAGTGCAAAGGTACTGTTTTCTATCAGTTGGCAAGGTGCGCACACAATCCCAGTGTTGTACAGCTTGCTTCTTCACCTTCCCGAAGCTGCCGCTCTCGCCGGCTGCCGGAGCCCAAGAAGCGGCTTCTTCGCGCAAAGACGATTGTGCCGCTCACAGCGCTCTCCTTAGCGCGGCTTCTGCCGAAAGACGCCCGGCAGCGGCTCTTACCTCCGGAGAGCATCCTACCTTCCTCTTTAGCTCCTCTTCTCATCTACACCTCGGCAACAAGCTTTTCCACTATGTCTGGCTAGGAAAAACTGTGCCAGCACAGAAAACATCTCCCATCGTGTTCTAGAAGTTGCACGGATGTCTGCCAAGTGTTTGGCAGGAAGAAAAGAAAAGTTGTCCAAAACAGCTTCCAATCGAATGTTCCTGTGATTGGAAAAGTCAGGAGAGTGCAAAGGTACTGTTTTCTATCAGTTGGCAAGGTGCGCACACAATCCCAGTGTTGTACAGCTTGCTTCTTCACCTTCCCGAAGCTGCCGCTCTCGCCGGCTGCCGGAGCCCAAGAAGCGGCTTCTTCGCGCAAAGACGATTGTGCCGCTCACAGCGCTCTCCTTAGCGCGGCTTCTGCCGAAAGACGCCCGGCAGCGGCTCTTACCTCCGGAGAGCATCCTACCTTCCTCTTTAGCTCCTCTTCTCATCTACACCTCGGCAACAAGCTTTTCCACTATGTCTGGCTAGGAAAAACTGTGCCAGCACAGAAAACATCTCCCATCGTGTTCTAGAAGTTGCACGGATGTCTGCCAAGTGTTTGGCAGGAAGAAAAGAAAAGTTGTCCAAAACAGCTTCCAATCGAATGTTCCTGTGATTGGAAAAGTCAGGAGAGTGCAAAGGTACTGTTTTCTATCAGTTGGCAAGGTGCGCACACAATCCCAGTGTTGTACAGCTTGCTTCTTCACCTTCCCGAAGCTGCCGCTCTCGCCGGCTGCCGGAGCCCAAGAAGCGGCTTCTTCGCGCAAAGACGATTGTGCCGCTCACAGCGCTCTCCTTAGCGCGGCTTCTGCCGAAAGACGCCCGGCAGCGGCTCTTACCTCCGGAGAGCATCCTACCTTCCTCTTTAGCTCCTCTTCTCATCTACACCTCGGCAACAAGCTTTTCCACTATGTCTGGCTAGGAAAAACTGTGCCAGCACAGAAAACATCTCCCATCGTGTTCTAGAAGTTGCACGGATGTCTGCCAAGTGTTTGTCAGGAAGAAAAAAAAGTTGTCCAAAACAGCTTCCAATCGAATGTTCCTGTGATTGGAAAAGTCAGGAGAGTGCAAAGGTACTGTTTTCTATCAGTTGGCAAGGTGCGCACACAATCCCAGTGTTGTACAGCTTGCTTCTTCACCTTCCCGAAGCTGCCGCTCTCGCCGGCTGCCGGAGCCCAAGAAGCGGCTTCTTCGCGCAAAGACGATTGTGCCGCTCACAGCGCTCTCCTTAGCGCGGCTTCTGCCGAAAGACGCCCGGCAGCGGCTCTTACCTCCGGAGAGCATCCTACCTTCCTCTTTAGCTCCTCTTCTCATCTACACCTCGGCAACAAGCTTTTCCACTATGTCTGGCTAGGAAAAACTGTGCCAGCACAGAAAACATCTCCCCTCGTGTTCTAGAAGTTGCACGGATGTCTGCCAAGTGTTTGGCAGGAAGAAAAGAAAAGTTGTCCAAAACAGCTTCCAATCGAATGTTCCTGTGATTGGAAAAGTCAGGAGAGTGCAAAGGTACTGTTTTCTATCAGTTGGCAAGGTGCGCACACAATCCCAGTGTTGTACAGCTTGCTTCTTCACCTTCCGAAGCTGCCGCTCTCGCCGGCTGCCGGAGCCCAAGAAGCGGCTTCTTCGCGCAAAGACGATTGTGCCGCTCACAGCGCTCTCCTTAGCGCGGCTTCTGCCGAAAGACGCCCGGCAGCGGCTCTTACCTCCGGAGAGCATCCTACCTTCCTCTTTAGCTCCTCTTCTCATCTACACCTCGGCAACAAGCTTTTCCACTATGTCTGGCTAGGAAAAACTGTGCCAGCACAGAAAACATCTCCCATCGTGTTCTAGAAGTTGCACGGATGTCTGCCAAGTGTTTGGCAGGAAGAAAAGAAAAGTTGTCCAAAACAGCTTCCAATCGAATGTTCCTGTGATTGGAAAAGTCAGGAGAGTGCAAAGGTACTGTTTTCTATCAGTTGGCAAGGTGCGCACACAATCCCAGTGTTGTACAGCTTGCTTCTTCACCTTCCCGAAGCTGCCGCTCTCGCCGGCTGCCGGAGCCCAAGAAGCGGCTTCTTCGCGCAAAGACGATTGTGCCGCTCACAGCGCTCTCCTTAGCGCGGCTTCTGCCGAAAGACGCCCGGCAGCGGCTCTTACCTCCGGAGAGCATCCTACCTTCCTCTTTAGCTCCTCTTCTCATCTACACCTCGGCAACAAGCTTTCCACTATGTCTGGCTAGGAAAAACTGTGCCAGCACAGAAAACATCTCCCATCGTGTTCTAGAAGTTGCACGGATGTCTGCCAAGTGTTTGGCAGGAAGAAAAGAAAAGTTGTCCAAAACAGCTTCCAATCGAATGTTCCTGTGATTGGAAAAGTCAGGAGAGTGCAAAGGTACTGTTTTCTATCAGTTGGCAAGGTGCGCACACAATCCCAGTGTTGTACAGCTTGCTTCTTCACCTTCCCGAAGCTGCCGCTCTCGCCGGCTGCCGGAGCCCAAGAAGCGGCTTCTTCGCGCAAAGACGATTGTGCCGCTCACAGCGCTCTCCTTAGCGCGGCTTCTGCCGAAAGACGCCCGGCAGCGGCTCTTACCTCCGGAGAGCATCCTACCTTCCTCTTTAGCTCCTCTTCTCATCTACACCTCGGCAAAAAGCTTTTCCACTATGTCTGGCTAGGAAAAACTGTGCCAGCACAGAAAACATCTCCCATCGTGTTCTAGAAGTTGCACGGATGTCTGCCAAGTGTTTGGCAGGAAGAAAAGAAAAGTTGTCCAAAACAGCTTCCAATCGAATGTTCCTGTGATTGGAAAAGTCAGGAGAGTGCAAAGGTACTGTTTTCTATCAGTTGGCAAGGTGCGCACACAATCCCAGTGTTGTACAGCTTGCTTCTTCACCTTCCCGAAGCTGCCGCTCTCGCCGGCTGCCGGAGCCCAAGAAGCGGCTTCTTCGCGCAAAGACGATTGTGCCGCTCACAGTGCTCTCCTTAGCGCGGCTTCTGCCGAAAGACGCCCGGCAGCGGCTCTTACCTCCGGAGAGCATCCTACCTTCCTCTTTAGCTCCTCTTCTCATCTACACCTCGGCAACAAGCTTTTCCACTATGTCTGGCTAGGAAAAACTGTGCCAGCACAGAAAACATCTCCCATCGTGTTCTAGAAGTTGCACCGGATGTCTGCCAAGTGTTTGGCAGGAAGAAAAGAAAAGTTGTCCAAAACAGCTTCCAATCGAATGTTCCTGTGATTGGAAAAGTCAGGAGAGTGCAAAGGTACTGTTTCTATCAGTTGGCAAGGTGCGCACACAATCCCAGTGTTGTACAGCTTGCTTCTTCACCTTCCCGAAGCTGCCGCTCTCGCCGGCTGCCGGAGCCCAAGAAGCGGCTTCTTCGCGCAAAGACGATTGTGCCGCTCACAGCGCTCTCCTTAGCGCGGCTTCTGCCGAAAGACGCCCGGCAGCGGCTCTTACCTCCGGAGAGCATCCTACCTTCCTCTTTAGCTCCTCTTCTCATCTACACCTCGGCAACAAGCTTTTCCACTATGTCTGGCTAGGAAAAACTGTGCCAGCACAGAAAACATCTCCCCTCGTGTTCTAGAAGTTGCACGGATGTCTGCCAAGTGTTTGGCAGGAAGAAAAGAAAAGTTGTCCAAAACAGCTTCCAATCGAATGTTCCTGTGATTGGAAAAGTCAGGAGAGTGCAAAGGTACTGTTTCTATCAGTTGGCAAGGTGCGCACACAATCCCAGTGTTGTACAGCTTGCTTCTTCACCTTCCCGAAGCTGCCGCTCTCGCCGGCTGCCGGAGCCCAAGAAGCGGCTTCTTCGCGCAAAGACGATTGTGCCGCTCACAGCGCTCTCCTTAGCGCGGCTTCTGCCGAAAGACGCCCGGCAGCGGCTCTTACCTCCGGAGAGCATCCTACCTTCCTCTTTAGCTCCTCTTCTCATCTACACCTCGGCAACAAGCTTTTCCACTATGTCTGGCTAGGAAAAACTGTGCCAGCACAGAAAACATCTCCCATCGTGTTCTAGAAGTTGCACGGATGTCTGCCAAGTGTTTGGCAGGAAGAAAAGAAAAGTTGTCCAAAACAGCTTCCAATCGAATGTTCCTGTGATTGGAAAAGTCAGGAGAGTGCAAAGGTACTGTTTTCTATCAGTTGGCAAGGTGCGCACACAATCCCAGTGTTGTACAGCTTGCTTCTTCACCTTCCCGAAGCTGCCGCTCTCAGCCGGCTGCCGGAGCCCAAGAAGCGGCTTCTTCGCGCAAAGACGATTGTGCCGCTCACAAGCGCTCTCCTTAGCGCGGCTTCTGCCGAAAGACGCCCGGGCAGCGGCTCTTACCTCCGGAGAGCATCCTACCTTCCTCTTTAGCTCCTCTATTCTCATCTACACCTCGGCAACAAGCTTTTCCACTATGTCTGGCTAGGAAAAACTGTGCCAGCACAGAAAACATCTCCCATCGTGTTCTAGAAGTTGCACGGATGTCTGCCAAGTGTTTGGCAGGAAGAAAAGAAAAGTTGTCCAAAACAGCTTCCAATCGAATGTTCCTGTGATTGGAAAAGTCAGGAGAGTGCAAAGGTACTGTTTTCTATCAGTTGGCAAGGTGCGCACACAATCCCAGTGTTGTACAGCTTGCTTCTTCACCTTCCCGAAGCTGCCGCTCTCGCCGGCTGCCGGAGCCCAAGAAGCGGCTTCTTCGCGCAAAGACGATTGTGCCGCTCACAGCGCTCTCCTTAGCGCGGCTTCTGCCGAAAGACGCCCGGCAGCGGCTCTTACCTCCGGAGAGCATCCTACCTTCCTCTTTAGCTCCTCTTCTCATCTACACCTCGGCAACAAGCTTTTCCACTATGTCTGGCTAGGAAAAACTGTGCCAGCACAGAAAACATCTCCCATCGTGTTCTAGAAGTTGCACGGATGTCTGCCAAGTGTTTGTCAGAAGAAAAGAAAAGTTGTCCAAAACAGCTTCCAATCGAATGTTCCTGTGATTGGAAAAGTCAGGAGAGTGCAAAGGTACTGTTTTCTATCAGTTGGCAAGGTGCGCACACAATCCCAGTGTTGTACAGCTTGCTTCTTCACCTTCCCGAAGCTGCCGCTCTCGCCGGCTGCCGGAGCCCAAGAAGCGGCTTCTTCGCGCAAAGACGATTGTGCCGCTCACAGCGCTCTCCTTAGCGCGGCTTCTGCCGAAAGACGCCCGGCAGCGGCTCTTACCTCCGGAGAGCATCCTACCTTCCTCTTTAGCTCCTCTTCTCATCTACACCTCGGCAACAAGCTTTTCCACTATGTCTGGCTAGGAAAAACTGTGCCAGCACAGAAAACATCTCCCATCGTGTTCTAGAAGTTGCACGGATGTCTGCCAAGTGTTTGGCAGGAAGAAAAGAAAAGTTGTCCAAAACAGCTTCCAATCGAATGTTCCTGTGATTGGAAAAGTCAGGAGAGTGCAAAGGTACTGTTTTCTATCAGTTGGCAAGGTGCGCACACAATCCCAGTGTTGTACAGCTTGCTTCTTCACCTTCCCGAAGCTGCCGCTCTCGCCGGCTGCCGGAGCCCAAGAAGCGGCTTCTTCGCGCAAAGACGATTGTGCCGCTCACAGCGCTCTCCTTAGCGCGGCTTCTGCCGAAAGACGCCCGGCAGCGGCTCTTACCTCCGGAGAGCATCCTACCTTCCTCTTTAGCTCCTCTTCTCATCTACACCTCGGCAACAAGCTTTTCCACTATGTCTGGCTAGGAAAAACTGTGCCAGCACAGAAAACATCTCCCATCGTGTTCTAGAAGTTGCACGGATGTCTGCCAAGTGTTTGGCAGGAAGAAAAGAAAAGTTGTCCAAAACAGCTTCCAATCGAATGTTCCTGTGATTGGAAAAGTCAGGAGAGTGCAAAGGTACTGTTTTCTATCAGTTGGCAAGGTGCGCACACAATCCCAGTGTTGTACAGCTTGCTTCTTCACCTTCCCGAAGCTGCCGCTCTCGCCGGCTGCCGGAGCCCAAGAAGCGGCTTCTTCGCGCAAAGACGATTGTGCCGCTCACAGCGCTCTCCTTAGCGCGGCTTCTGCCGAAAGACGCCCGGCAGCGGCTCTTACCTCCGGAGAGCATCCTACCTTCCTCTTTAGCTCCTCTTCTCATCTACACCTCGGCAACAAGCTTTTCCACTATGTCTGGCTAGGAAAAACTGTGCCAGCACAGAAAACATCTCCCATCGTGTTCTAGAAGTTGCACGGATGTCTGCCAAGTGTTTGGCAGGAAGAAAAGAAAAGTTGTCCAAAACAGCTTCCAATCGAATGTTCCTGTGATTGGAAAAGTCAGGAGAGTGCAAAGGTACTGTTTTCTATCAGTTGGCAAGGTGCGCACACAATCCCAGTGTTGTACAGCTTGCTTCTTCACCTTCCCGAAGCTGCCGCTCTCGCCGGCTGCCGGAGCCCAAGAAGCGGCTTCTTCGCGCAAAGACGATTGTGCCGCTCACAGCGCTCTCCTTAGCGCGGCTTCTGCCGAAAGACGCCCGGCAGCGGCTCTTACCTCCGGAGAGCATCCTACCTTCCTCTTTAGCTCCTCTTCTCATCTACACCTCGGCAACAAGCTTTTCCACTATGTCTGGCTAGGAAAAACTGTGCCAGCACAGAAAACATCTCCATCGTGTTCTAGAAGTTGCACGGATGTCTGCCAAGTGTTTGGCAGGAAGAAAAGAAAAGTTGTCCAAAACAGCTTCCAATCGAATGTTCCTGTGATTGGAAAAGTCAGGAGAGTGCAAAGGTACTGTTTTCTATCAGTTGGCAAGGTGCGCACACAATCCCAGTGTTGTACAGCTTGCTTCTTCACCTTCCCGAAGCTGCCGCTCTCGCCGGCTGCCGGAGCCCAAGAAGCGGCTTCTTCGCGCAAAGACGATTGTGCCGCTCACAGCGCTCTCCTTAGCGCGGCTTCTGCCGAAAGACGCCCGGCAGCGGCTCTTACCTCCGGAGAGCATCCTACCTTCCTCTTTAGCTCCTCTTCTCATCTACACCTCGGCAACAAGCTTTTCCACTATGTCTGGCTAGGAAAAACTGTGCCAGCACAGAAAACATCTCCCATCGTGTTCTAGAAGTTGCACGGATGTCTGCCAAGTGTTTGGCAGGAAGAAAAGAAAAGTTGTCCAAAACAGCTTCCAATCGAATGTTCCTGTGATTGGAAAAGTCAGGAGAGTGCAAAGGTACTGTTTTCTATCAGTTGGCAAGGTGCGCACACAATCCCAGTGTTGTACAGCTTGCTTCTTCACCTTCCCGAAGCTGCCGCTCTCGCCGGCTGCCAGAGCCCAAGAAGCGGCTTCTTCGCGCAAAGACGATTGTGCCGCTCACAGTGCTCTCCTTAGCGCGGCTTCTGCCGAAAGACGCCCGGCAGCGGCTCTTACCTCCGGAGAGCATCCTACCTTCCTCTTTAGCTCCTCTTCTCATCTACACCTCGGCAACAAGCTTTTCCACTATGTCTGGCTAGGAAAAACTGTGCCAGCACAGAAAACATCTCCCATCGTGTTCTAGAAGTTGCACGGATGTCTGCCAAGTGTTTGGCAGGAAGAAAAGAAAAGTTGTCCAAAACAGCTTCCAATCGAATGTTCCTGTGATTGGAAAAGTCAGGAGAGTGCAAAGGTACTGTTTTCTATCAGTTGGCAAGGTGCGCACACAATCCCAGTGTTGTACAGCTTGCTTCTTCACCTTCCCGAAGCTGCCGCTCTCGCCGGCTGCCGAGCCCAAGAAGCGGCTTCTTCGCGCAAAGACGATTGTGCCGCTCACAGCGCTCTCCTTAGCGCGGCTTCTGCCGAAAGACGCCCGGCAGCGGCTCTTACCTCCGGAGAGCATCCTACCTTCGTCTTTAGCGTCTCTTCTCAGTCTACACCTCGGCAAAACTCTTTTCCACTATGTCTGGCTAGGAAAAACTGTGCCAGCACAGAAAACATCTCCCATCGTGTTCTAGAAGTTGCACGGATGTCTGCCAAGTGTTTGGCAGGAAGAAAAGAAAAGTTGTCCAAAACAGCTTCCAATCGAATGTTCCTGTGATTGGAAAAGTCAGGAGAGTGCAAAGGTACTGTTTTCTATCAGTTGGCAAGGTGCGCACACAATCCCAGTGTTGTACAGCTTGCTTCTTCACCTTCCCGAAGCTGCCGCTCTCGCCGGCTGCCGGAGCCCAAGAAGCGGCTTCTTCGCGCAAAGACGATTGTGCCGCTCACAGCGCTCTCCTTAGCGCGGCTTCTGCCGAAAGACGCCCGGCAGCGGCTCTTACCTCCGGAGAGCATCCTACCTTCCTCTTTAGCTCCTCTTCTCATCTACACCTCGGCAACAAGCTTTTCCACTATGTCTGGCTAGGAAAAACTGTGCCAGCACAGAAAACATCTCCCATCGTGTTCTAGAAGTTGCACGGATGTCTGCCAAGTGTTTGGCAGGAAGAAAAGAAAAGTTGTCCAAAACAGCTTCCAATCGAATGTTCCTGTGATTGGAAAAGTCAGGAGAGTGCAAAGGTACTGTTTTCTATCAGTTGGCAAGGTGCGCACACAATCCCAGTGTTGTACAGCTTGCTTCTTCACCTTCCCGAAGCTGCCGCTCTCGCCGGCTGCCGGAGCCCAAGAAGCGGCTTCTTCGCGCAAAGACGATTGTGCCGCTCACAGCGCTCTCCTTAGCGCGGCTTCTGCCGAAAGACGCCCGGCAGCGGCTCTTACCTCCGGAGAGCATCCTACCTTCCTCTTTAGCTCCTCTTCTCATCTACACCTCGGCAACAAGCTTTTCCACTATGTCTGGCTAGGAAAAACTGTGCCAGCACAGAAAACATCTCCCATCGTGTTCTAGAAGTTGCACGGATGTCTGCCAAGTGTTTGGCAGGAAGAAAAGAAAAGTTGTCCAAAACAGCTTCCAATCGAATGTTCCTGTGATTGGAAAAGTCAGGAGAGTGCAAAGGTACTGTTTTCTATCAGTTGGCAAGGTGCGCACACAATCCCAGTGTTGTACAGCTTGCTTCTTCACCTTCCCGAAGCTGCCGCTCTCGCCGGCTGCCGGAGCCCAAGAAGCGGCTTCTTCGCGCAAAGACGATTGTGCCGCTCACAGCGCTCTCCTTAGCGCGGCTTCTGCCGAAAGACGCCCGGCAGCGGCTCTTACCTCCGGAGAGCATCCTACCTTCCTCTTTAGCTCCTCTTCTCATCTACACCTCGGCAACAAGCTTTTCCACTATGTCTGGCTAGGAAAAACTGTGCCAGCACAGAAAACATCTCCCATCGTGTTCTAGAAGTTGCACGGATGTCTGCCAAGTGTTTGGCAGGAAGAAAAGAAAAGTTGTCCAAAACAGCTTCCAATCGAATGTTCCTGTGATTGGAAAAGTCAGGAGAGTGCAAAGGTACTGTTTTCTATCAGTTGGCAAGGTGCGCACACAATCCCAGTGTTGTACAGCTTGCTTCTTCACCTTCCCGAAGCTGCCGCTCTCGCCGGCTGCCGGAGCCCAAGAAGCGGCTTCTTCGCGCAAAGACGATTGTGCCGCTCACAGCGCTCTCCTTAGCGCGGCTTCTGCCGAAAGACGCCCGGCAGCGGCTCTTACCTCCGGAGAGCATCCTACCTTCCTCTTTAGCGCGTCTTCTCATCTACACCTCGCAAAAGCTTTTCCACTATGTCTGGCTAGGAAAAACTGTGCCAGCACAGAAAACATCTCCCATCGTGTTCTAGAAGTTGCACGGATGTCTGCCAAGTGTTTGGCAGGAAGAAAAGAAAAGTTGTCCAAAACAGCTTCCAATCGAATGTTCCTGTGATTGGAAAAGTCAGGAGAGTGCAAAGGTACTGTTTTCTATCAGTTGGCAAGGTGCGCACACAATCCCAGTGTTGTACAGCTTGCTTCTTCACCTTCCCGAAGCTGCCGCTCTCGCCGGCTGCCGGAGCCCAAGAAGCGGCTTCTTCGCGCAAAGACGATTGTGCCGCTCACAGCGCTCTCCTTAGCGCGGCTTCTGCCGAAAGACGCCCGGCAGCGGCTCTTACCTCCGGAGAGCATCCTACCTTCCTCTTTAGCTCCTCTTCTCATCTACACCTCGGCAACAAGCTTTTCCACTATGTCTGGCTAGGAAAAACTGTGCCAGCACAGAAAACATCTCCCATCGTGTTCTAGAAGTTGCACGGATGTCTGCCAAGTGTTTGGCAGGAAGAAAAGAAAAGTTGTCCAAAACAGCTTCCAATCGAATGTTCCTGTGATTGGAAAAGTCAGGAGAGTGCAAAGGTACTGTTTTCTATCAGTTGGCAAGGTGCGCACACAATCCCAGTGTTGTACAGCTTGCTTCTTCACCTTCCCGAAGCTGCCGCTCTCGCCGGCTGCCGGAGCCCAAGAAGCGGCTTCTTCGCGCAAAGACGATTGTGCCGCTCACAGCGCTCTCCTTAGCGCGGCTTCTGCCGAAAGACGCCCGGCAGCGGCTCTTACCTCCGGAGAGCATCCTACCTTCCTCTTTAGCTCCTCTTCTCATCTACACCTCGGCAACAAGCTTTTCCACTATGTCTGGCTAGGAAAAACTGTGCCAGCACAGAAAACATCTCCCATCGTGTTCTAGAAGTTGCACGGATGTCTGCCAAGTGTTTGTCAGGAAGAAAAGAAAAGTTGTCCAAAACAGCTTCCAATCGAATGTTCCTGTGATTGAAAAGTCAGGAGAGTGCAAAGGTACTGTTTTCTATCAGTTGGCAAGGTGCGCACACAATCCCAGTGTTGTACAGCTTGCTTCTTCACCTTCCCGAAGCTGCCGCTCTCGCCGGCTGCCGGAGCCCAAGAAGCGGCTTCTTCGCGCAAAGACGATTGTGCCGCTCACAGCGCTCTCCTTAGCGCGGCTTCTGCCGAAAGACGCCCGGCAGCGGCTCTTACCTCCGGAGAGCATCCTACCTTCCTCTTTAGCTCCTCTTCTCATCTACACCTCGGCAACAAGCTTTTCCACTATGTCTGGCTAGGAAAAACTGTGCCAGCACAGAAAACATCTCCATCGTGTTCTAGAAGTTGCACGGATGTCTGCCAAGTGTTTGTCAGGAAGAAAAGAAAAGTTGTCCAAAACAGCTTCCAATCGAATGTTCCTGTGATTGGAAAAGTCAGGAGAGTGCAAAGGTACTGTTTTCTATCAGTTGGCAAGGTGCGCACACAATCCCAGTGTTGTACAGCTTGCTTCTTCACCTTCCCGAAGCTGCCGCTCTCGCCGGCTGCCGGAGCCCAAGAAGCGGCTTCTTCGCGCAAAGACGATTGTGCCGCTCACAGCGCTCTCCTTAGCGCGGCTTCTGCCGAAAGACGCCCGGCAGCGGCTCTACCTCCGGAGAGCATCCTACCTTCCTCTTTAGCGCGGCTTCTCATCTACACCTCGGCAAAAAGCTTTTCCACTATGTCTGGCTAGGAAAAACTGTGCCAGCACAGAAAACATCTCCCATCGTGTTCTAGAAGTTGCACGGATGTCTGCCAAGTGTTTGGCAGGAAGAAAAGAAAAGTTGTCCAAAACAGCTTCCAATCGAATGTTCCTGTGATTGGAAAAGTCAGGAGAGTGCAAAGGTACTGTTTTTCTATCAGTTGGCAAGGTGCGCACACAATCCCAGTGTTGTACAGCTTGCTTCTTCACCTTCCCGAAGCTGCCGCTCTCGCCGGCTGCCGGAGCCCAAGAAGCGGCTTCTTCGCGCAAAGACGATTGTGCCGCTCACAGCGCTCTCCTTAGCGCGGCTTCTGCCGAAAGACGCCCGGCAGCGGCTCTTACCTCCGGAGAGCATCCTACCTTCCTCTTTAGCGCGGCTTCTCATCTACACCTCGGCAAAAAGCTTTTCCACTATGTCTGGCTAGGAAAAACTGTGCCAGCACAGAAAACATCTCCCATCGTGTTCTAGAAGTTGCACGGATGTCTGCCAAGTGTTTGGCAGGAAGAAAAGAAAAGTTGTCCAAAACAGCTTCCAATCGAATGTTCCTGTGATTGGAAAAGTCAGGAGAGTGCAAAGGTACTGTTTTCTATCAGTTGGCAAGGTGCGCACACAATCCCAGTGTTGTACAGCTTGCTTCTTCACCTTCCCGAAGCTGCCGCTCTCGCCGGCTGCCGGAGCCCAAGAAGCGGCTTCTTCGCGCAAAGACGATTGTGCCGCTCACAGCGCTCTCCTTAGCGCGGCTTCTGCCGAAAGACGCCCGGCAGCGGCTCTTACCTCCGGAGAGCATCCTACCTTCCTCTTTAGCTCCTCTTCTCATCTACACCTCGGCAACAAGCTTTTCCACTATGTCTGGCTAGGAAAAACTGTGCCAGCACAGAAAACATCTCCCATCGTGTTCTAGAAGTTGCACGGATGTCTGCCAAGTGTTTGGCAGGAAGAAAAGAAAAGTTGTCCAAAACAGCTTCCAATCGAATGTTCCTGTGATTGGAAAAGTCAGGAGAGTGCAAAGGTACTGTTTTCTATCAGTTGGCAAGGTGCGCACACAATCCCAGTGTTGTACAGCTTGCTTCTTCACCTTCCCGAAGCTGCCGCTCTCGCCGGCTGCCGGAGCCCAAGAAGCGGCTTCTTCGCGCAAAGACGATTGTGCCGCTCACAGCGCTCTCCTTAGCGCGGCTTCTGCCGAAAGACGCCGCAGCGGCTCTTACCTCGGAGAGCATCCTACCTTCCTCTTTAGCTCCTCTTCTCATCTACACCTCGGCAACAAGCTTTTCCACTATGTCTGGCTAGAAAAACTGTGCCAGCACAGAAAACATCTCCCCTCGTGTTCTAGAAGTTGCACGGATGTCTGCCAAGTGTTTGGCAGGGAAGAAAAGAAAAGTTGTCCAAAACAGCTTCCAATCGAATGTTCCTGTGATTGGAAAAGTCAGGAGAGTGCAAAGGTACTGTTTTCTATCAACAGTTGGCAAGGTGCGCACACAATCCCAGTGTTGTACAGCTTGCTTCTTCACCTTCCCGAAGCTGCCGCTCTCGCCGGCTGCCGGAGCCCAAGAAGCGGCTTCTTCGCGCAAAGACGATTGTGCCGCTCACAGCGCTCTCCTTAGCGCGGCTTCTGCCGAAAGACGCCCGGCAGCGGCTCTTACCTCCGGAGAGCATCCTACCTTCCTCTTTAGCTCCTCTTCTCATCTACACCTCGGCAAAAAGCTTTTCCACTATGTCTGGCTAGGAAAAAACTGTGCCAGCACAGAAAACATCTCCCATCGTGTTCTAGAAGTTGCACGGATGTCTGCCAAGTGTTTGGCAGGAAGAAAAGAAAAGTTGTCCAAAACAGCTTCCAATCGAATGTTCCTGTGATTGGAAAAGTCAGGAGAGTGCAAAGGTACTGTTTTCTATCAGTTGGCAAGGTGCGCACACAATCCCAGTGTTGTACAGCTTGCTTCTTCACCTTCCCGAAGCTGCCGCTCTCGCCGGCTGCCGGAGCCCAAGAAGCGGCTTCTTCGCGCAAAGACGATTGTGCCGCTCACAGTGCTCTCCTTAGCGCGGCTTCTGCCGAAAGACGCCCGGCAGCGGCTCTTACCTCCGGAGAGCATCCTACCTTCCTCTTTAGCTCCTCTTCTCATCTACACCTCGGCAACAAGCTTTTCCACTATGTCTGGCTAGGAAAAACTGTGCCAGCACAGAAAACATCTCCCATCGTGTTCTAGAAGTTGCACGGATGTCTGCCAAGTGTTTGTCAGGAAGAAAAGAAAAGTTGTCCAAAACAGCTTCCAATCGAATGTTCCTGTGATTGGAAAAGTCAGGAGAGTGCAAAGGTACTGTTTTCTATCAGTTGGCAAGGTGCGCACACAATCCCAGTGTTGTACAGCTTGCTTCTTCACCTTCCCGAAGCTGCCGCTCTCGCCGGCTGCCGGAGCCCAAGAAGCGGCTTCTTCGCGCAAAGACGATTGTGCCGCTCACAGCGCTCTCCTTAGCGCGGCTTCTGCCGAAAGACGCCCGGCAGCGGCTCTTACCTCCGGAGAGCATCCTACCTTCCTCTTTAGCTCCTCTTCTCATCTACACCTCGGCAACAAGCTTTTCCACTATGTCTGGCTAGGAAAAACTGTGCCAGCACAGAAAACATCTCCCCTCGTGTTCTAGAAGTTGCACGGATGTCTGCCAAGTGTTTGGCAGGAAGAAAAGAAAAGTTGTCCAAAACAGCTTCCAATCGAATGTTCCTGTGATTGGAAAAGTCAGGAGAGTGCAAAGGTACTGTTTTCTATCAGTTGGCAAGGTGCGCACACAATCCCAGTGTTGTACAGCTTGCTTCTTCACCTTCCCGAAGCTGCCGCTCTCGCCGGCTGCCGGAGCCCAAGAAGCGGCTTCTTCGCGCAAAGACGATTGTGCCGCTCACAGCGCTCTCCTTAGCGCGGCTTCTGCCGAAAGACGCCCGGCAGCGGCTCTTACCTCCGGAGAGCATCCTACCTTCCTCTTTAGCTCCTCTTCTCATCTACACCTCGGCAACAAGCTTTTCCACTATGTCTGGCTAGGAAAAACTGTGCCAGCACAGAAAACATCTCCCCTCGTGTTCTAGAAGTTGCACGGATGTCTGCCAAGTGTTTGGCAGGAAGAAAAGAAAAGTTGTCCAAAACAGCTTCCAATCGAATGTTCCTGTGATTGGAAAAGTCAGGAGAGTGCAAAGGTACTGTTTTCTATCAGTTGGCAAGGTGCGCACACAATCCCAGTGTTGTACAGCTTGCTTCTTCACCTTCCCGAAGCTGCCGCTCTCGCCGGCTGCCGGAGCCCAAGAAGCGGCTTCTTCGCGCAAAGACGATTGTGCCGCTCACAGCGCTCTCCTTAGCGCGGCTTCTGCCGAAAGACGCCCGGCAGCGGCTCTTACCTCCGGAGAGCATCCTACCTTCCTCTTTAGCTCCTCTTCTCATCTACACCTCGGCAACAAGCTTTTCCACTATGTCTGGCTAGGAAAAACTGTGCCAGCACAGAAAACATCTCCCATCGTGTTCTAGAAGTTGCACGGATGTCTGCCAAGTGTTTGGCAGGAAGAAAAGAAAAGTTGTCCAAAACAGCTTCCAATCGAATGTTCCTGTGATTGGAAAAGTCAGGAGAGTGCAAAGGTACTGTTTTCTATCAGTTGGCAAGGTGCGCACACAATCCCAGTGTTGTACAGCTTGCTTCTTCACCTTCCCGAAGCTGCCGCTCTCGCCGGCTGCCGGAGCCCAAGAAGCGGCTTCTTCGCGCAAAGACGATTGTGCCGCTCACAGCGCTCTCCTTAGCGCGGCTTCTGCCGAAAGACGCCCGGCAGCGGCTCTTACCTCCGGAGAGCATCCTACCTTCCTCTTTAGCTCCTCTTCTCATCTACACCTCGGCAACAAGCTTTTCCACTATGTCTGGCTAGGAAAAACTGTGCCAGCACAGAAAACATCTCCCATCGTGTTCTAGAAGTTGCACGGATGTCTGCCAAGTGTTTGTCAGAAAGAAAAGAAAAGTTGTCCAAAACAGCTTCCAATCGAATGTTCCTGTGATTGGAAAAGTCAGGAGAGTGCAAAGGTACTGTTTTCTATCAGTTGGCAAGGTGCGCACACAATCCCAGTGTTGTACAGCTTGCTTCTTCACCTTCCCGAAGCTGCCGCTCTCGCCGGCTGCCGGAGCCCAAGAAGCGGCTTCTTCGCGCAAAGACGATTGTGCCGCTCACAGCGCTCTCCTTAGCGCGGCTTCTGCCGAAAGACGCCCGGCAGCGGCTCTTACCTCCGGAGAGCATCCTACCTTCCTCTTTAGCTCCTCTTCTCATCTACACCTCGGCAACAAGCTTTTCCACTATGTCTGGCTAGGAAAAACTGTGCCAGCACAGAAAACATCTCCCATCGTGTTCTAGAAGTTGCACGGATGTCTGCCAAGTGTTTGGCAGGAAGAAAAGAAAAGTTGTCCAAAACAGCTTCCAATCGAATGTTCCTGTGATTGGAAAAGTCAGGAGAGTGCAAAGGTACTGTTTTCTATCAGTTGGCAAGGTGCGCACACAATCCCAGTGTTGTACAGCTTGCTTCTTCACCTTCCCGAAGCTGCCGCTCTCGCCGGCTGCCGGAGCCCAAGAAGCGGCTTCTTCGCGCAAAGACGATTGTGCCGCTCACAGCGCTCTCCTTAGCGCGGCTTCTGCCGAAAGACGCCCGGCAGCGGCTCTTACCTCCGGAGAGCATCCTACCTTCCTCTTTAGCTCCTCTTCTCATCTACACCTCGGCAACAAGCTTTTCCACTATGTCTGGCTAGGAAAAAACTGTGCCAGCACAGAAAACATCTCCCATCGTGTTCTAGAAGTTGCACGGATGTCTGCCAAGTGTTTGGCAGGAAGAAAAGAAAAGTTGTCCAAAACAGCTTCCAATCGAATGTTCCTGTGATTGGAAAAGTCAGGAGAGTGCAAAGGTACTGTTTTCTATCAGTTGGCAAGGTGCGCACACAATCCCAGTGTTGTACAGCTTGCTTCTTCACCTTCCCGAAGCTGCCGCTCTCGCCGGCTGCCAGAGCCCAAGAAGCGGCTTCTTCGCGCAAAGACGATTGTGCCGCTCACAGTGCTCTCCTTAGCGCGGCTTCTGCCGAAAGACGCCCGGCAGCGGCTCTTACCTCCGGAGAGCATCCTACCTTCCTCTTTAGCTCCTCTTCTCATCTACACCTCGGCAACAAGCTTTTCCACTATGTCTGGCTAGGAAAAACTGTGCCAGCACAGAAAACATCTCCCATCGTGTTCTAGAAGTTGCACGGATGTCTGCCAAGTGTTTGGCAGGAAGAAAAGAAAAGTTGTCCAAAACAGCTTCCAATCGAATGTTCCTGTGATTGGAAAAGTCAGGAGAGTGCAAAGGTACTGTTTTCTATCAGTTGGCAAGGTGCGCACACAATCCCAGTGTTGTACAGCTTGCTTCTTCACCTTCCCGAAGCTGCCGCTCTCGCCGGCTCCCGGAGCCCAAGAAGCGGCTTCTTCGCGCAAAGACGATTGTGCCGCTCACAGCGCTCTCCTTAGCGCGGCTTCTGCCGAAAGACGCCCGGCAGCGGCTCTTACCTCCGGAGAGCATCCTACCTTCGTCTTTCGCGTCTTTTGTAGTCTACATCTTAGCAAAACTCTTTTCCACTATGTCTGGCTAGGAAAAACTGTGCCAGCACAGAAAACATCTCCCATCGTGTTCTAGAAGTTGCACGGATGTCTGCCAAGTGTTTGGCAGGAAGAAAAGAAAAGTTGTCCAAAACAGCTTCCAATCGAATGTTCCTGTGATTGGAAAAGTCAGGAGAGTGCAAAGGTACTGTTTTCTATCAGTTGGCAAGGTGCGCACACAATCCCAGTGTTGTACAGCTTGCTTCTTCACCTTCCCGAAGCTGCCGCTCTCGCCGGCTGCCGGAGCCCAAGAAGCGGCTTCTTCGCGCAAAGACGATTGTGCCGCTCACAGCGCTCTCCTTAGCGCGGCTTCTGCCGAAAGACGCCCGGCAGCGGCTCTTACCTCCGGAGAGCATCCTACCTTCCTCTTTAGCTCCTCTTCTCATCTACACCTCGGCAACAAGCTTTTCCACTATGTCTGGCTAGGAAAAACTGTGCCAGCACAGAAAACATCTCCCATCGTGTTCTAGAAGTTGCACGGATGTCTGCCAAGTGTTTGGCAGGAAGAAAAGAAAAGTTGTCCAAAACAGCTTCCAATCGAATGTTCCTGTGATTGGAAAAGTCAGGAGAGTGCAAAGGTACTGTTTTCTATCAGTTGGCAAGGTGCGCACACAATCCCAGTGTTGTACAGCTTGCTTCTTCACCTTCCCGAAGCTGCCGCTCTCGCCGGCTGCCGGAGCCCAAGAAGCGGCTTCTTCGCGCAAAGACGATTGTGCCGCTCACAGCGCTCTCCTTAGCGCGGCTTCTGCCGAAAGACGCCCGGCAGCGGCTCTTACCTCCGGAGAGCATCCTACCTTCCTCTTTAGCTCCTCTTCTCATCTACACCTCGGCAACAAGCTTTTCCACTATGTCTGGCTAGGAAAAACTGTGCCAGCACAGAAAACATCTCCCATCGTGTTCTAGAAGTTGCACGGATGTCTGCCAAGTGTTTGGCAGGAAGAAAAGAAAAGTTGTCCAAAACAGCTTCCAATCGAATGTTCCTGTGATTGGAAAAGTCAGGAGAGTGCAAAGGTACTGTTTTCTATCAGTTGGCAAGGTGCGCACACAATCCCAGTGTTGTACAGCTTGCTTCTTCACCTTCCCGAAGCTGCCGCTCTCGCCGGCTGCCAGAGCCCAAGAAGCGGCTTCTTCGCGCAAAGACGATTGTGCCGCTCACAGTGCTCTCCTTAGCGCGGCTTCTGCCGAAAGACGCCCGGCAGCGGCTCTTACCTCCGGAGAGCATCCTACCTTCCTCTTTAGCTCCTCTTCTCATCTACACCTCGGCAACAAGCTTTTCCACTATGTCTGGCTAGGAAAAACTGTGCCAGCACAGAAAACATCTCCCATCGTGTTCTAGAAGTTGCACGGATGTCTGCCAAGTGTTTGGCAGGAAGAAAAGAAAAGTTGTCCAAAACAGCTTCCAATCGAATGTTCCTGTGATTGGAAAAGTCAGGAGAGTGCAAAGGTACTGTTTTCTATCAGTTGGCAAGGTGCGCACACAATCCCAGTGTTGTACAGCTTGCTTCTTCACCTTCCCGAAGCTGCCGCTCTCGCCGGCTGCCGGAGCCCAAGAAGCGGCTTCTTCGCGCAAAGACGATTGTGCCGCTCACAGCGCTCTCCTTAGCGCGGCTTCTGCCGAAAGACGCCCGGCAGCGGCTCTTACCTCCGGAGAGCATCCTACCTTCGTCTTTCGCGTCTTTTGTAGTCTACATCTTAGCAAAACTCTTTTCCACTATGTCTGGCTAGGAAAAACTGTGCCAGCACAGAAAACATCTCCCATCGTGTTCTAGAAGTTGCACGGATGTCTGCCAAGTGTTTGGCAGGAAGAAAAGAAAAGTTGTCCAAAACAGCTTCCAATCGAATGTTCCTGTGATTGGAAAAGTCAGGAGAGTGCAAAGGTACTGTTTTCTATCAGTTGGCAAGGTGCGCACACAATCCCAGTGTTGTACAGCTTGCTTCTTCACCTTCCCGAAGCTGCCGCTCTCGCCGGCTGCCGGAGCCCAAGAAGCGGCTTCTTCGCGCAAAGACGATTGTGCCGCTCACAGCGCTCTCCTTAGCGCGGCTTCTGCCGAAAGACGCCCGGCAGCGGCTCTTACCTCCGGAGAGCATCCTACCTTCCTCTTTAGCTCCTCTTCTCATCTACACCTCGGCAACAAGCTTTTCCACTATGTCGGGCTAGGAAAAACTGTGCCAGCACAGAAAACATCTCCCATCGTGTTCTAGAAGTTGCACGGATGTCTGCCAAGTGTTTGGCAGGAAGAAAAGAAAAGTTGTCCAAAACAGCTTCCAATCGAATGTTCCTGTGATTGGAAAAGTCAGGAGAGTGCAAAGGTACTGTTTTCTATCAGTTGGCAAGGTGCGCACACAATCCCAGTGTTGTACAGCTTGCTTCTTCACCTTCCCGAAGCTGCCGCTCTCGCCGGCTGCCGGAGCCCAAGAAGCGGCTTCTTCGCGCAAAGACGATTGTGCCGCTCACAGCGCTCTCCTTAGCGCGGCTTCTGCCGAAAGACGCCCGGCAGCGGCTCTTACCTCCGGAGAGCATCCTACCTTCCTCTTTAGCTCCTCTTCTCATCTACACCTCGGCAACAAGCTTTTCCACTATGTCTGGCTAGGAAAAACTGTGCCAGCACAGAAAACATCTCCCATCGTGTTCTAGAAGTTGCACGGATGTCTGCCAAGTGTTTGGCAGGAAGAAAAGAAAAGTTGTCCAAAACAGCTTCCAATCGAATGTTCCTGTGATTGGAAAAGTCAGGAGAGTGCAAAGGTACTGTTTTCTATCAGTTGGCAAGGTGCGCACACAATCCCAGTGTTGTACAGCTTGCTTCTTCACCTTCCCGAAGCTGCCGCTCTCGCCGGCTGCCAGAGCCCAAGAAGCGGCTTCTTCGCGCAAAGACGATTGTGCCGCTCACAGTGCTCTCCTTAGCGCGGCTTCTGCCGAAAGACGCCCGGCAGCGGCTCTTACCTCCGGAGAGCATCCTACCTTCCTCTTTAGCTCCTCTTCTCATCTACACCTCGGCAACAAGCTTTTCCACTATGTCTGGCTAGGAAAAACTGTGCCAGCACAGAAAACATCTCCCATCGTGTTCTAGAAGTTGCACGGATGTCTGCCAAGTGTTTGGCAGGAAGAAAAGAAAAGTTGTCCAAAACAGCTTCCAATCGAATGTTCCTGTGATTGGAAAAGTCAGGAGAGTGCAAAGGTACTGTTTTCTATCAGTTGGCAAGGTGCGCACACAATCCCAGTGTTGTACAGCTTGCTTCTTCACCTTCCCGAAGCTGCCGCTCTCGCCGGCTGCCGGAGCCCAAGAAGCGGCTTCTTCGCGCAAAGACGATTGTGCCGCTCACAGCGCTCTCCTTAGCGCGGCTTCTGCCGAAAGACGCCCGGCAGCGGCTCTTACCTCCGGAGAGCATCCTACCTTCGTCTTTCGCGTCTTTTGTAGTCTACATCTTAGCAAAACTCTTTTCCACTATGTCTGGCTAGGAAAAACTGTGCCAGCACAGAAAACATCTCCCATCGTGTTCTAGAAGTTGCACGGATGTCTGCCAAGTGTTTGGCAGGAAGAAAAGAAAAGTTGTCCAAAACAGCTTCCAATCGAATGTTCCTGTGATTGGAAAAGTCAGGAGAGTGCAAAGGTACTGTTTTCTATCAGTTGGCAAGGTGCGCACACAATCCCAGTGTTGTACAGCTTGCTTCTTCACCTTCCCGAAGCTGCCGCTCTCGCCGGCTGCCGGAGCCCAAGAAGCGGCTTCTTCGCGCAAAGACGATTGTGCCGCTCACAGCGCTCTCCTTAGCGCGGCTTCTGCCGAAAGACGCCCGGCAGCGGCTCTTACCTCCGGAGAGCATCCTACCTTCCTCTTTAGCTCCTCTTCTCATCTACACCTCGGCAACAAGCTTTTCCACTATGTCGGGCTAGGAAAAACTGTGCCAGCACAGAAAACATCTCCCATCGTGTTCTAGAAGTTGCACGGATGTCTGCCAAGTGTTTGGCAGGAAGAAAAGAAAAGTTGTCCAAAACAGCTTCCAATCGAATGTTCCTGTGATTGGAAAAGTCAGGAGAGTGCAAAGGTACTGTTTTCTATCAGTTGGCAAGGTGCGCACACAATCCCAGTGTTGTACAGCTTGCTTCTTCACCTTCCCGAAGCTGCCGCTCTCGCCGGCTGCCGGAGCCCAAGAAGCGGCTTCTTCGCGCAAAGACGATTGTGCCGCTCACAGCGCTCTCCTTAGCGCGGCTTCTGCCGAAAGACGCCCGGCAGCGGCTCTTACCTCCGGAGAGCATCCTACCTTCCTCTTTAGCTCCTCTTCTCATCTACACCTCGGCAACAAGCTTTTCCACTATGTCTGGCTAGGAAAAACTGTGCCAGCACAGAAAACATCTCCCATCGTGTTCTAGAAGTTGCACGGATGTCTGCCAAGTGTTTGTCAGAAAGAAAAGAAAAGTTGTCCAAAACAGCTTCCAATCGAATGTTCCTGTGATTGGAAAAGTCAGGAGAGTGCAAAGGTACTGTTTTCTATCAGTTGGCAAGGTGCGCACACAATCCCAGTGTTGTACAGCTTGCTTCTTCACCTTCCCGAAGCTGCCGCTCTCGCCGGCTGCCGGAGCCCAAGAAGCGGCTTCTTCGCGCAAAGACGATTGTGCCGCTCACAGCGCTCTCCTTAGCGCGGCTTCTGCCGAAAGACGCCCGGCAGCGGCTCTTACCTCCGGAGAGCATCCTACCTTCCTCTTTAGCTCCTCTTCTCATCTACACCTCGGCAACAAGCTTTTCCACTATGTCTGGCTAGGAAAAACTGTGCCAGCACAGAAAACATCTCCCATCGTGTTCTAGAAGTTGCACGGATGTCTGCCAAGTGTTTGTCAGGAAGAAAAGAAAAGTTGTCCAAAACAGCTTCCAATCGAATGTTCCTGTGATTGGAAAAGTCAGGAGAGTGCAAAGGTACTGTTTTCTATCAGTTGGCAAGGTGCGCACACAATCCCAGTGTTGTACAGCTTGCTTCTTCACCTTCCCGAAGCTGCCGCTCTCGCCGGCTGCCGGAGCCCAAGAAGCGGCTTCTTCGCGCAAAGACGATTGTGCCGCTCACAGCGCTCTCCTTAGCGCGGCTTCTGCCGAAAGACGCCCGGCAGCGGCTCTTACCTCCGGAGAGCATCCTACCTTCCTCTTTAGCGCGGCTTCTCATCTACACCTCGGCAAAAAGCTTTTCCACTATGTCTGGCTAGGAAAAACTGTGCCAGCACAGAAAACATCTCCCATCGTGTTCTAGAAGTTGCACGGATGTCTGCCAAGTGTTTGGCAGGAAGAAAAGAAAAGTTGTCCAAAACAGCTTCCAATCGAATGTTCCTGTGATTGGAAAAGTCAGGAGAGTGCAAAGGTACTGTTTTCTATCAGTTGGCAAGGTGCGCACACAATCCCAGTGTTGTACAGCTTGCTTCTTCACCTTCCCGAAGCTGCCGCTCTCGCCGGCTGCCGGAGCCCAAGAAGCGGCTTCTTCGCGCAAAGACGATTGTGCCGCTCACAGCGCTCTCCTTAGCGCGGCTTCTGCCGAAAGACGCCCGGCAGCGGCTCTTACCTCCGGAGAGCATCCTACCTTCCTCTTTAGCTCCTCTTCTCATCTACACCTCGGCAACAAGCTTTTCCACTATGTCTGGCTAGGAAAAACTGTGCCAGCACAGAAAACATCTCCCATCGTGTTCTAGAAGTTGCACGGATGTCTGCCAAGTGTTTGGCAGGAAGAAAAGAAAAGTTGTCCAAAACAGCTTCCAATCGAATGTTCCTGTGATTGGAAAAGTCAGGAGAGTGCAAAGGTACTGTTTTCTATCAGTTGGCAAGGTGCGCACACAATCCCAGTGTTGTACAGCTTGCTTCTTCACCTTCCCGAAGCTGCCGCTCTCGCCGGCTGCCGGAGCCCAAGAAGCGGCTTCTTCGCGCAAAGACGATTGTGCCGCTCACAGCGCTCTCCTTAGCGCGGCTTCTGCCGAAAGACGCCCGGCAGCGGCTCTTACCTCCGGAGAGCATCCTACCTTCCTCTTTAGCGCGGCTTCTCATCTACACCTCGGCAAAAAGCTTTTCCACTATGTCTGGCTAGGAAAAACTGTGCCAGCACAGAAAACATCTCCCATCGTGTTCTAGAAGTTGCACGGATGTCTGCCAAGTGTTTGGCAGGAAGAAAAGAAAAGTTGTCCAAAACAGCTTCCAATCGAATGTTCCTGTGATTGGAAAAGTCAGGAGAGTGCAAAGGTACTGTTTTCTATCAGTTGGCAAGGTGCGCACACAATCCCAGTGTTGTACAGCTTGCTTCTTCACCTTCCCGAAGCTGCCGCTCTCGCCGGCTGCCGGAGCCCAAGAAGCGGCTTCTTCGCGCAAAGACGATTGTGCCGCTCACAGCGCTCTCCTTAGCGCGGCTTCTGCCGAAAGACGCCCGGCAGCGGCTCTTACCTCCGGAGAGCATCCTACCTTCCTCTTTAGCTCCTCTTCTCATCTACACCTCGGCAACAAGCTTTTCCACTATGTCTGGCTAGGAAAAACTGTGCCAGCACAGAAAACATCTCCCATCGTGTTCTAGAAGTTGCACGGATGTCTGCCAAGTGTTTGGCAGGAAGAAAAGAAAAGTTGTCCAAAACAGCTTCCAATCGAATGTTCCTGTGATTGGAAAAGTCAGGAGAGTGCAAAGGTACTGTTTTCTATCAGTTGGCAAGGTGCGCACACAATCCCAGTGTTGTACAGCTTGCTTCTTCACCTTCCCGAAGCTGCCGCTCTCGCCGGCTGCCGGAGCCCAAGAAGCGGCTTCTTCGCGCAAAGACGATTGTGCCGCTCACAGCGCTCTCCTTAGCGCGGCTTCTGCCGAAAGACGCCCGGCAGCGGCTCTTACCTCCGGAGAGCATCCTACCTTCGTCTTTCGCGTCTTTTGTAGTCTACATCTTAGCAAAACTCTTTTCCACTATGTCTGGCTAGGAAAAACTGTGCCAGCACAGAAAACATCTCCCATCGTGTTCTAGAAGTTGCACGGATGTCTGCCAAGTGTTTGGCAGGAAGAAAAGAAAAGTTGTCCAAAACAGCTTCCAATCGAATGTTCCTGTGATTGGAAAAGTCAGGAGAGTGCAAAGGTACTGTTTTCTATCAGTTGGCAAGGTGCGCACACAATCCCAGTGTTGTACAGCTTGCTTCTTCACCTTCCCGAAGCTGCCGCTCTCGCCGGCTGCCGGAGCCCAAGAAGCGGCTTCTTCGCGCAAAGACGATTGTGCCGCTCACAGCGCTCTCCTTAGCGCGGCTTCTGCCGAAAGACACCCGGCAGCGGCTCTTACCTCCGGAGAGCATCCTACCTTCCTCTTTAGCTCCTCTTCTCATCTACACCTCGGCAACAAGCTTTTCCACTATGTCTGGCTAGGAAAAACTGTGCCAGCACAGAAAACATCTCCCCTCGTGTTCTAGAAGTTGCACGGATGTCTGCCAAGTGTTTGGCAGGAAGAAAAGAAAAGTTGTCCAAAACAGCTTCCAATCGAATGTTCCTGTGATTGGAAAAGTCAGGAGAGTGCAAAGGTACTGTTTTCTATCAGTTGGCAAGGTGCGCACACAATCCCAGTGTTGTACAGCTTGCTTCTTCACCTTCCCGAAGCTGCCGCTCTCGCCGGCTGCCGGAGCCCAAGAAGCGGCTTCTTCGCGCAAAGACGATTGTGCCGCTCACAGCGCTCTCCTTAGCGCGGCTTCTGCCGAAAGACGCCCGGCAGCGGCTCTTACCTCCGGAGAGCATCCTACCTTCCTCTTTAGCTCCTCTTCTCATCTACACCTCGGCAACAAGCTTTTCCACTATGTCTGGCTAGGAAAAACTGTGCCAGCACAGAAAACATCTCCCCTCGTGTTCTAGAAGTTGCACGGATGTCTGCCAAGTGTTTGGCAGGAAGAAAAGAAAAGTTGTCCAAAACAGCTTCCAATCGAATGTTCCTGTGATTGGAAAAGTCAGGAGAGTGCAAAGGTACTGTTTTCGATCAGTTGGCAAGGTGCGCACACAATCCCAGTGTTGTACAGCTTGCTTCTTCACCTTCCCCAAGCTGCCGCTCTCGCCGGCTGCCGGAGCCCAAGAAGCGGCTTCTTCGCGCAAAGACGATTGTGCCGCTCACAGCGCTCTCCTTAGCGCGGCTTCTGCCGAAAGACGCCCGGCAGCGGCTCTTACCTCCGGAGAGCATCCTACCTTCCTCTTTAGCTCCTCTTCTCATCTACACCTCGGCAACAAGCTTTTCCACTATGTCTGGCTAGGAAAAACTGTGCCAGCACAGAAAACATCTCCCCTCGTGTTCTAGAAGTTGCACGGATGTCTGCCAAGTGTTTGGCAGGAAGAAAAGAAAAGTTGTCCAAAACAGCTTCCAATCGAATGTTCCTGTGATTGGAAAAGTCAGGAGAGTGCAAAGGTACTGTTTTCTATCAGTTGGCAAGGTGCGCACACAATCCCAGTGTTGTACAGCTTGCTTCTTCACCTTCCCGAAGCTGCCGCTCTCGCCGGCTGCCGGAGCCCAAGAAGCGGCTTCTTCGCGCAAAGACGATTGTGCCGCTCACAGCGCTCTCCTTAGCGCGGCTTCTGCCGAAAGACGCCCGGCAGCGGCTCTTACCTCCGGAGAGCATCCTACCTTCCTCTTTAGCTCCTCTTCTCATCTACACCTCGGCAACAAGCTTTTCCACTATGTCTGGCTAGGAAAAACTGTGCCAGCACAGAAAACATCTCCCATCGTGTTCTAGAAGTTGCACGGATGTCTGCCAAGTGTTTGGCAGGAAGAAAAGAAAAGTTGTCCAAAACAGCTTCCAATCGAATGTTCCTGTGATTGGAAAAGTCAGGAGAGTGCAAAGGTACTGTTTTCTATCAGTTGGCAAGGTGCGCACACAATCCCAGTGTTGTACAGCTTGCTTCTTCACCTTCCCGAAGCTGCCGCTCTCGCCGGCTGCCGGAGCCCAAGAAGCGGCTTCTTCGCGCAAAGACGATTGTGCCGCTCACAGCGCTCTCCTTAGCGCGGCTTCTGCCGAAAGACGCCCGGCAGCGGCTCTTACCTCCGGAGAGCATCCTACCTTCCTCTTTAGCTCCTCTTCTCATCTACACCTCGGCAACAAGCTTTTCCACTATGTCTGGCTAGGAAAAACTGTGCCAGCACAGAAAACATCTCCCATCGTGTTCTAGAAGTTGCACGGATGTCTGCCAAGTGTTTGGCAGGAAGAAAAGAAAAGTTGTCCAAAACAGCTTCCAATCGAATGTTCCTGTGATTGGAAAAGTCAGGAGAGTGCAAAGGTACTGTTTTCTATCAGTTGGCAAGGTGCGCACACAATCCCAGTGTTGTACAGCTTGCTTCTTCACCTTCCCGAAGCTGCCGCTCTCGCCGGCTCCCGGAGCCCAAGAAGCGGCTTCTTCGCGCAAAGACGATTGTGCCGCTCACAGCGCTCTCCTTAGCGCGGCTTCTGCCGAAAGACGCCCGGCAGCGGCTCTTACCTCCGGAGAGCATCCTACCTTCCTCTTTAGCTCCTCTTCTCATCTACACCTCGGCAACAAGCTTTTCCACTATGTCGGGCTAGGAAAAACTGTGCCAGCACAGAAAACATCTCCCATCGTGTTCTAGAAGTTGCACGGATGTCTGCCAAGTGTTTGGCAGGAAGAAAAGAAAAGTTGTCCAAAACAGCTTCCAATCGAATGTTCCTGTGATTGGAAAAGTCAGGAGAGTGCAAAGGTACTGTTTTCTATCAGTTGGCAAGGTGCGCACACAATCCCAGTGTTGTACAGCTTGCTTCTTCACCTTCCCGAAGCTGCCGCTCTCGCCGGCTGCCGGAGCCCAAGAAGCGGCTTCTTCGCGCAAAGACGATTGTGCCGCTCACAGCGCTCTCCTTAGCGCGGCTTCTGCCGAAAGACGCCCGGCAGCGGCTCTTACCTCCGGAGAGCATCCTACCTTCCTCTTTAGCTCCTCTTCTCATCTACACCTCGGCAACAAGCTTTTCCACTATGTCTGGCTAGGAAAAACTGTGCCAGCACAGAAAACATCTCCCATCGTGTTCTAGAAGTTGCACGGATGTCTGCCAAGTGTTTGTCAGAAAGAAAAGAAAAGTTGTCCAAAACAGCTTCCAATCGAATGTTCCTGTGATTGGAAAAGTCAGGAGAGTGCAAAGGTACTGTTTTCTATCAGTTGGCAAGGTGCGCACACAATCCCAGTGTTGTACAGCTTGCTTCTTCACCTTCCCGAAGCTGCCGCTCTCGCCGGCTGCCGGAGCCCAAGAAGCGGCTTCTTCGCGCAAAGACGATTGTGCCGCTCACAGCGCTCTCCTTAGCGCGGCTTCTGCCGAAAGACGCCCGGCAGCGGCTCTTACCTCCGGAGAGCATCCTACCTTCCTCTTTAGCTCCTCTTCTCATCTACACCTCGGCAAAAAGCTTTTCCACTATGTCTGGCTAGGAAAAACTGTGCCAGCACAGAAAACATCTCCCATCGTGTTCTAGAAGTTGCACGGATGTCTGCCAAGTGTTTGGCAGGAAGAAAAGAAAAGTTGTCCAAAACAGCTTCCAATCGAATGTTCCTGTGATTGGAAAAGTCAGGAGAGTGCAAAGGTACTGTTTTCTATCAGTTGGCAAGGTGCGCACACAATCCCAGTGTTGTACAGCTTGCTTCTTCACCTTCCCGAAGCTGCCGCTCTCGCCGGCTGCCGGAGCCCAAGAAGCGGCTTCTTCGCGCAAAGACGATTGTGCCGCTCACAGCGCTCTCCTTAGCGCGGCTTCTGCCGAAAGACGCCCGGCAGCGGCTCTTACCTCCGGAGAGCATCCTACCTTCCTCTTTAGCTCCTCTTCTCATCTACACCTCGGCAACAAGCTTTTCCACTATGTCTGGCTAGGAAAAACTGTGCCAGCACAGAAAACATCTCCCCTCGTGTTCTAGAAGTTGCACGGATGTCTGCCAAGTGTTTGGCAGGAAGAAAAGAAAAGTTGTCCAAAACAGCTTCCAATCGAATGTTCCTGTGATTGGAAAAGTCAGGAGAGTGCAAAGGTACTGTTTTCTATCAGTTGGCAAGGTGCGCACACAATCCCAGTGTTGTACAGCTTGCTTCTTCACCTTCCCGAAGCTGCCGCTCTCGCCGGCTGCCGGAGCCCAAGAAGCGGCTTCTTCGCGCAAAGACGATTGTGCCGCTCACAGCGCTCTCCTTAGCGCGCCTTCTGCCGAAAGACGCCCGGCAGCGGCTCTTACCTCCGGAGAGCATCCTACCTTCCTCTTTAGCTCCTCTTCTCATCTACACCTCGGCAACAAGCTTTTCCACTATGTCTGGCTAGGAAAAACTGTGCCAGCACAGAAAACATCTCCCATCGTGTTCTAGAAGTTGCACGGATGTCTGCCAAGTGTTTGGCAGGAAGAAAAGAAAAGTTGTCCAAAACAGCTTCCAATCGAATGTTCCTGTGATTGGAAAAGTCAGGAGAGTGCAAAGGTACTGTTTTCTATCAGTTGGCAAGGTGCGCACACAATCCCAGTGTTGTACAGCTTGCTTCTTCACCTTCCCGAAGCTGCCGCTCTCGCCGGCTCCCGGAGCCCAAGAAGCGGCTTCTTCGCGCAAAGACGATTGTGCCGCTCACAGCGCTCTCCTTAGCGCGGCTTCTGCCGAAAGACGCCCGGCAGCGGCTCTTACCTCCGGAGAGCATCCTACCTTCCTCTTTAGCTCCTCTTCTCATCTACACCTCGGCAACAAGCTTTTCCACTATGTCTGGCTAGGAAAAACTGTGCCAGCACAGAAAACATCTCCCCTCGTGTTCTAGAAGTTGCACGGATGTCTGCCAAGTGTTTGGCAGGAAGAAAAGAAAAGTTGTCCAAAACAACTTCCAATCGAATGTTCCTGTGATTGGAAAAGTCAGGAGAGTGCAAAGGTACTGTTTTCTATCAGTTGGCAAGGTGCGCACACAATCCCAGTGTTGTACAGCTTGCTTCTTCACCTTCCCCAAGCTGCCGCTCTCGCCGGCTGCCGGAGCCCAAGAAGCGGCTTCTTCGCGCAAAGACGATTGTGCCGCTCACAGCGCTCTCCTTAGCGCGGCTTCTGCCGAAAGACGCCCGGCAGCGGCTCTTACCTCCGGAGAGCATCCTACCTTCCTCTTTAGCTCCTCTTCTCATCTACACCTCGGCAACAAGCTTTTCCACTATGTCTGGCTAGGAAAAACTGTGCCAGCACAGAAAACATCTCCCATCGTGTTCTAGAAGTTGCACGGATGTCTGCCAAGTGTTTGGCAGGAAGAAAAGAAAAGTTGTCCAAAACAGCTTCCAATCGAATGTTCCTGTGATTGGAAAAGTCAGGAGAGTGCAAAGGTACTGTTTTCTATCAGTTGGCAAGGTGCGCACACAATCCCAGTCTTGTACAGCTTGCTTCTTCACCTTCCCGAAGCTGCCGCTCTCGCCGGCTGCCGGAGCCCAAGAAGCGGCTTCTTCGCGCAAAGACGATTGTGCCGCTCACAGTGCTCTCCTTAGCGCGGCTTCTGCCGAAAGACGCCCGGCAGCGGCTCTTACCTCCGGAGAGCATCCTACCTTCCTCTTTAGCTCCTCTTCTCATCTACACCTCGGCAACAAGCTTTTCCACTATGTCGGGCTAGGAAAAACTGTGCCAGCACAGAAAACATCTCCCATCGTGTTCTAGAAGTTGCACGGATGTCTGCCAAGTGTTTGGCAGGAAGAAAAGAAAAGTTGTCCAAAACAGCTTCCAATCGAATGTTCCTGTGATTGGAAAAGTCAGGAGAGTGCAAAGGTACTGTTTTCTATCAGTTGGCAAGGTGCGCACACAATCCCAGTGTTGTACAGCTTGCTTCTTCACCTTCCCGAAGCTGCCGCTCTCGCCGGCTCCCGGAGCCCAAGAAGCGGCTTCTTCGCGCAAAGACGATTGTGCCGCTCACAGCGCTCTCCTTAGCGCGGCTTCTGCCGAAAGACGCCCGGCAGCGGCTCTTACCTCCGGAGAGCATCCTACCTTCCTCTTTAGCTCCTCTTCTCATCTACACCTCGGCAACAAGCTTTTCCACTATGTCTGGCTAGGAAAAACTGTGCCAGCACAGAAAACATCTCCCCTCGTGTTCTAGAAGTTGCACGGATGTCTGCCAAGTGTTTGGCAGGAAGAAAAGAAAAGTTGTCCAAAACAGCTTCCAATCGAATGTTCCTGTGATTGGAAAAGTCAGGAGAGTGCAAAGGTACTGTTTTCTATCAGTTGGCAAGGTGCGCACACAATCCCAGTGTTGTACAGCTTGCTTCTTCACCTTCCCCAAGCTGCCGCTCTCGCCGGCTGCCGGAGCCCAAGAAGCGGCTTCTTCGCGCAAAGACGATTGTGCCGCTCACAGCGCTCTCCTTAGCGCGGCTTCTGCCGAAAGACGCCCGGCAGCGGCTCTTACCTCCGGAGAGCATCCTACCTTCCTCTTTAGCTCCTCTTCTCATCTACACCTCGGCAACAAGCTTTTCCACTATGTCTGGCTAGGAAAAACTGTGCCAGCACAGAAAACATCTCCCATCGTGTTCTAGAAGTTGCACGGATGTCTGCCAAGTGTTTGGCAGGAAGAAAAGAAAAGTTGTCCAAAACAGCTTCCAATCGAATGTTCCTGTGATTGGAAAAGTCAGGAGAGTGCAAAGGTACTGTTTTCTATCAGTTGGCAAGGTGCGCACACAATCCCAGTGTTGTACAGCTTGCTTCTTCACCTTCCCGAAGCTGCCGCTCTCGCCGGCTGCCGGAGCCCAAGAAGCGGCTTCTTCGCGCAAAGACGATTGTGCCGCTCACAGCGCTCTCCTTAGCGCGGCTTCTGCCGAAAGACGCCCGGCAGCGGCTCTTACCTCCGGAGAGCATCCTACCTTCCTCTTTAGCTCCTCTTCTCATCTACACCTCGGCAACAAGCTTTTCCACTATGTCTGGCTAGGAAAAACTGTGCCAGCACAGAAAACATCTCCCATCGTGTTCTAGAAGTTGCACGGATGTCTGCCAAGTGTTTGGCAGGAAGAAAAGAAAAGTTGTCCAAAACAGCTTCCAATCGAATGTTCCTGTGATTGGAAAAGTCAGGAGAGTGCAAAGGTACTGTTTTCTATCAGTTGGCAAGGTGCGCACACAATCCCAGTGTTGTACAGCTTGCTTCTTCACCTTCCCGAAGCTGCCGCTCTCGCCGGCTGCCGGAGCCCAAGAAGCGGCTTCTTCGCGCAAAGACGATTGTGCCGCTCACAGCGCTCTCCTTAGCGCGGCTTCTGCCGAAAGACGCCCGGCAGCGGCTCTTACCTCCGGAGAGCATCCTACCTTCCTCTTTAGCTCCTCTTCTCATCTACACCTCGGCAAAAAGCTTTTCCACTATGTCTGGCTAGGAAAAACTGTGCCAGCACAGAAAACATCTCCCCTCGTGTTCTAGAAGTTGCACGGATGTCTGCCAAGTGTTTGGCAGGAAGAAAAGAAAAGTTGTCCAAAACAGCTTCCAATCGAATGTTCCTGTGATTGGAAAAGTCAGGAGAGTGCAAAGGTACTGTTTTCTATCAGTTGGCAAGGTGCGCACACAATCCCAGTGTTGTACAGCTTGCTTCTTCACCTTCCCGAAGCTGCCGCTCTCGCCGGCTGCCGGAGCCCAAGAAGCGGCTTCTTCGCGCAAAGACGATTGTGCCGCTCACAGTGCTCTCCTTAGCGCGGCTTCTGCCGAAAGACGCCCGGCAGCGGCTCTTACCTCCGGAGAGCATCCTACCTTCCTCTTTAGCTCCTCTTCTCATCTACACCTCGGCAACAAGCTTTTCCACTATGTCTGGCTAGGAAAAACTGTGCCAGCACAGAAAACATCTCCCATCGTGTTCTAGAAGTTGCACGGATGTCTGCCAAGTGTTTGTCAGGAAGAAAAGAAAAGTTGTCCAAAACAGCTTCCAATCGAATGTTCCTGTGATTGGAAAAGTCAGGAGAGTGCAAAGGTACTGTTTTCTATCAGTTGGCAAGGTGCGCACACAATCCCAGTGTTGTACAGCTTGCTTCTTCACCTTCCCGAAGCTGCCGCTCTCGCCGGCTGCCGGAGCCCAAGAAGCGGCTTCTTCGCGCAAAGACGATTGTGCCGCTCACAGCGCTCTCCTTAGCGCGGCTTCTGCCGAAAGACGCCCGGCAGCGGCTCTTACCTCCGGAGAGCATCCTACCTTCCTCTTTAGCTCCTCTTCTCATCTACACCTCGGCAACAAGCTTTTCCACTATGTCTGGCTAGGAAAAACTGTGCCAGCACAGAAAACATCTCCCCTCGTGTTCTAGAAGTTGCACGGATGTCTGCCAAGTGTTTGGCAGGAAGAAAAGAAAAGTTGTCCAAAACAGCTTCCAATCGAATGTTCCTGTGATTGGAAAAGTCAGGAGAGTGCAAAGGTACTGTTTTCTATCAGTTGGCAAGGTGCGCACACAATCCCAGTGTTGTACAGCTTGCTTCTTCACCTTCCCGAAGCTGCCGCTCTCGCCGGCTGCCGGAGCCCAAGAAGCGGCTTCTTCGCGCAAAGACGATTGTGCCGCTCACAGCGCTCTCCTTAGCGCGGCTTCTGCCGAAAGACGCCCGGCAGCGGCTCTTACCTCCGGAGAGCATCCTACCTTCCTCTTTAGCTCCTCTTCTCATCTACACCTCGGCAACAAGCTTTTCCACTATGTCTGGCTAGGAAAAACTGTGCCAGCACAGAAAACATCTCCCCTCGTGTTCTAGAAGTTGCACGGATGTCTGCCAAGTGTTTGGCAGGAAGAAAAGAAAAGTTGTCCAAAACAGCTTCCAATCGAATGTTCCTGTGATTGGAAAAGTCAGGAGAGTGCAAAGGTACTGTTTTCTATCAGTTGGCAAGGTGCGCACACAATCCCAGTGTTGTACAGCTTGCTTCTTCACCTTCCCGAAGCTGCCGCTCTCGCCGGCTGCCGGAGCCCAAGAAGCGGCTTCTTCGCGCAAAGACGATTGTGCCGCTCACAGCGCTCTCCTTAGCGCGGCTTCTGCCGAAAGACGCCCGGCAGCGGCTCTTACCTCCGGAGAGCATCCTACCTTCCTCTTTAGCTCCTCTTCTCATCTACACCTCGGCAACAAGCTTTTCCACTATGTCTGGCTAGGAAAAACTGTGCCAGCACAGAAAACATCTCCCATCGTGTTCTAGAAGTTGCACGGATGTCTGCCAAGTGTTTGGCAGGAAGAAAAGAAAAGTTGTCCAAAACAGCTTCCAATCGAATGTTCCTGTGATTGGAAAAGTCAGGAGAGTGCAAAGGTACTGTTTTCTATCAGTTGGCAAGGTGCGCACACAATCCCAGTGTTGTACAGCTTGCTTCTTCACCTTCCCGAAGCTGCCGCTCTCGCCGGCTGCCGGAGCCCAAGAAGCGGCTTCTTCGCGCAAAGACGATTGTGCCGCTCACAGCGCTCTCCTTAGCGCGGCTTCTGCCGAAAGACGCCCGGCAGCGGCTCTTACCTCCGGAGAGCATCCTACCTTCCTCTTTAGCTCCTCTTCTCATCTACACCTCGGCAACAAGCTTTTCCACTATGTCTGGCTAGGAAAAACTGTGCCAGCACAGAAAACATCTCCCATCGTGTTCTAGAAGTTGCACGGATGTCTGCCAAGTGTTTGTCAGAAAGAAAAGAAAAGTTGTCCAAAACAGCTTCCAATCGAATGTTCCTGTGATTGGAAAAGTCAGGAGAGTGCAAAGGTACTGTTTTCTATCAGTTGGCAAGGTGCGCACACAATCCCAGTGTTGTACAGCTTGCTTCTTCACCTTCCCGAAGCTGCCGCTCTCGCCGGCTGCCGGAGCCCAAGAAGCGGCTTCTTCGCGCAAAGACGATTGTGCCGCTCACAGCGCTCTCCTTAGCGCGGCTTCTGCCGAAAGACGCCCGGCAGCGGCTCTTACCTCCGGAGAGCATCCTACCTTCCTCTTTAGCTCCTCTTCTCATCTACACCTCGGCAAAAAGCTTTTCCACTATGTCTGGCTAGGAAAAACTGTGCCAGCACAGAAAACATCTCCCATCGTGTTCTAGAAGTTGCACGGATGTCTGCCAAGTGTTTGGCAGGAAGAAAAGAAAAGTTGTCCAAAACAGCTTCCAATCGAATGTTCCTGTGATTGGAAAAGTCAGGAGAGTGCAAAGGTACTGTTTTCTATCAGTTGGCAAGGTGCGCACACAATCCCAGTGTTGTACAGCTTGCTTCTTCACCTTCCCGAAGCTGCCGCTCTCGCCGGCTGCCGGAGCCCAAGAAGCGGCTTCTTCGCGCAAAGACGATTGTGCCGCTCACAGCGCTCTCCTTAGCGCGGCTTCTGCCGAAAGACGCCCGGCAGCGGCTCTTACCTCCGGAGAGCATCCTACCTTCCTCTTTAGCTCCTCTTCTCATCTACACCTCGGCAACAAGCTTTTCCACTATGTCTGGCTAGGAAAAACTGTGCCAGCACAGAAAACATCTCCCATCGTGTTCTAGAAGTTGCACGGATGTCTGCCAAGTGTTTGGCAGGAAGAAAAGAAAAGTTGTCCAAAACAGCTTCCAATCGAATGTTCCTGTGATTGGAAAAGTCAGGAGAGTGCAAAGGTACTGTTTTCTATCAGTTGGCAAGGTGCGCACACAATCCCAGTGTTGTACAGCTTGCTTCTTCACCTTCCCGAAGCTGCCGCTCTCGCCGGCTGCCAGAGCCCAAGAAGCGGCTTCTTCGCGCAAAGACGATTGTGCCGCTCACAGTGCTCTCCTTAGCGCGGCTTCTGCCGAAAGACGCCCGGCAGCGGCTCTTACCTCCGGAGAGCATCCTACCTTCCTCTTTAGCTCCTCTTCTCATCTACACCTCGGCAACAAGCTTTTCCACTATGTCTGGCTAGGAAAAACTGTGCCAGCACAGAAAACATCTCCCATCGTGTTCTAGAAGTTGCACGGATGTCTGCCAAGTGTTTGGCAGGAAGAAAAGAAAAGTTGTCCAAAACAGCTTCCAATCGAATGTTCCTGTGATTGGAAAAGTCAGGAGAGTGCAAAGGTACTGTTTTCTATCAGTTGGCAAGGTGCGCACACAATCCCAGTGTTGTACAGCTTGCTTCTTCACCTTCCCGAAGCTGCCGCTCTCGCCGGCTGCCGGAGCCCAAGAAGCGGCTTCTTCGCGCAAAGACGATTGTGCCGCTCACAGCGCTCTCCTTAGCGCGGCTTCTGCCGAAAGACGCCCGGCAGCGGCTCTTACCTCCGGAGAGCATCCTACCTTCGTCTTTCGCGTCTTTTGTAGTCTACATCTTAGCAAAACTCTTTTCCACTATGTCTGGCTAGGAAAAACTGTGCCAGCACAGAAAACATCTCCCATCGTGTTCTAGAAGTTGCACGGATGTCTGCCAAGTGTTTGGCAGGAAGAAAAGAAAAGTTGTCCAAAACAGCTTCCAATCGAATGTTCCTGTGATTGGAAAAGTCAGGAGAGTGCAAAGGTACTGTTTTCTATCAGTTGGCAAGGTGCGCACACAATCCCAGTGTTGTACAGCTTGCTTCTTCACCTTCCCGAAGCTGCCGCTCTCGCCGGCTGCCGGAGCCCAAGAAGCGGCTTCTTCGCGCAAAGACGATTGTGCCGCTCACAGCGCTCTCCTTAGCGCGGCTTCTGCCGAAAGACGCCCGGCAGCGGCTCTTACCTCCGGAGAGCATCCTACCTTCCTCTTTAGCTCCTCTTCTCATCTACACCTCGGCAACAAGCTTTTCCACTATGTCGGGCTAGGAAAAACTGTGCCAGCACAGAAAACATCTCCCATCGTGTTCTAGAAGTTGCACGGATGTCTGCCAAGTGTTTGGCAGGAAGAAAAGAAAAGTTGTCCAAAACAGCTTCCAATCGAATGTTCCTGTGATTGGAAAAGTCAGGAGAGTGCAAAGGTACTGTTTTCTATCAGTTGGCAAGGTGCGCACACAATCCCAGTGTTGTACAGCTTGCTTCTTCACCTTCCCGAAGCTGCCGCTCTCGCCGGCTGCCGGAGCCCAAGAAGCGGCTTCTTCGCGCAAAGACGATTGTGCCGCTCACAGCGCTCTCCTTAGCGCGGCTTCTGCCGAAAGACGCCCGGCAGCGGCTCTTACCTCCGGAGAGCATCCTACCTTCCTCTTTAGCTCCTCTTCTCATCTACACCTCGGCAACAAGCTTTTCCACTATGTCTGGCTAGGAAAAACTGTGCCAGCACAGAAAACATCTCCCATCGTGTTCTAGAAGTTGCACGGATATCTGCCAAGTGTTTGTCAGAAAGAAAAGAAAAGTTGTCCAAAACAGCTTCCAATCGAATGTTCCTGTGATTGGAAAAGTCAGGAGAGTGCAAAGGTACTGTTTTCTATCAGTTGGCAAGGTGCGCACACAATCCCAGTGTTGTACAGCTTGCTTCTTCACCTTCCCGAAGCTGCCGCTCTCGCCGGCTGCCGGAGCCCAAGAAGCGGCTTCTTCGCGCAAAGACGATTGTGCCGCTCACAGCGCTCTCCTTAGCGCGGCTTCTGCCGAAAGACGCCCGGCAGCGGCTCTTACCTCCGGAGAGCATCCTACCTTCCTCTTTAGCTCCTCTTCTCATCTACACCTCGGCAACAAGCTTTTCCACTATGTCTGGCTAGGAAAAACTGTGCCAGCACAGAAAACATCTCCCATCGTGTTCTAGAAGTTGCACGGATGTCTGCCAAGTGTTTGTCAGGAAGAAAAGAAAAGTTGTCCAAAACAGCTTCCAATCGAATGTTCCTGTGATTGGAAAAGTCAGGAGAGTGCAAAGGTACTGTTTTCTATCAGTTGGCAAGGTGCGCACACAATCCCAGTGTTGTACAGCTTGCTTCTTCACCTTCCCGAAGCTGCCGCTCTCGCCGGCTGCCGGAGCCCAAGAAGCGGCTTCTTCGCGCAAAGACGATTGTGCCGCTCACAGCGCTCTCCTTAGCGCGGCTTCTGCCGAAAGACGCCCGGCAGCGGCTCTTACCTCCGGAGAGCATCCTACCTTCCTCTTTAGCGCGGCTTCTCATCTACACCTCGGCAAAAAGCTTTTCCACTATGTCTGGCTAGGAAAAACTGTGCCAGCACAGAAAACATCTCCCATCGTGTTCTAGAAGTTGCACGGATGTCTGCCAAGTGTTTGGCAGGAAGAAAAGAAAAGTTGTCCAAAACAGCTTCCAATCGAATGTTCCTGTGATTGGAAAAGTCAGGAGAGTGCAAAGGTACTGTTTTCTATCAGTTGGCAAGGTGCGCACACAATCCCAGTGTTGTACAGCTTGCTTCTTCACCTTCCCGAAGCTGCCGCTCTCGCCGGCTGCCGGAGCCCAAGAAGCGGCTTCTTCGCGCAAAGACGATTGTGCCGCTCACAGCGCTCTCCTTAGCGCGGCTTCTGCCGAAAGACGCCCGGCAGCGGCTCTTACCTCCGGAGAGCATCCTACCTTCCTCTTTAGCTCCTCTTCTCATCTACACCTCGGCAACAAGCTTTTCCACTATGTCTGGCTAGGAAAAACTGTGCCAGCACAGAAAACATCTCCCATCGTGTTCTAGAAGTTGCACGGATGTCTGCCAAGTGTTTGGCAGGAAGAAAAGAAAAGTTGTCCAAACAGCTTCCAATCGAATGTTCCTGTGATTGGAAAAGTCAGGAGAGTGCAAAGGTACTGTTTTCTATCAGTTGGCAAGGTGCGCACACAATCCCAGTGTTGTACAGCTTGCTTCTTCACCTTCCCGAAGCTGCCGCTCTCGCCGGCTGCCGGAGCCCAAGAAGCGGCTTCTTCGCGCAAAGACGATTGTGCCGCTCACAGCGCTCTCCTTAGCGCGGCTTCTGCCGAAAGACGCCCGGCAGCGGCTCTTACCTCCGGAGAGCATCCTACCTTCCTCTTTAGCTCCTCTTCTCATCTACACCTCGGCAACAAGCTTTTCCACTATGTCTGGCTAGGAAAAACTGTGCCAGCACAGAAAACATCTCCCCTCGTGTTCTAGAAGTTGCACGGATGTCTGCCAAGTGTTTGGCAGGAAGAAAAGAAAAGTTGTCCAAAACAGCTTCCAATCGAATGTTCCTGTGATTGGAAAAGTCAGGAGAGTGCAAAGGTACTGTTTTCTATCAGTTGGCAAGGTGCGCACACAATCCCAGTGTTGTACAGCTTGCTTCTTCACCTTCCCGAAGCTGCCGCTCTCGCCGGCTGCCGGAGCCCAAGAAGCGGCTTCTTCGCGCAAAGACGATTGTGCCGCTCACAGCGCTCTCCTTAGCGCGGCTTCTGCCGAAAGACGCCCGGCAGCGGCTCTTACCTCCGGAGAGCATCCTACCTTCCTCTTTAGCTCCTCTTCTCATCTACACCTCGGCAACAAGCTTTTCCACTATGTCTGGCTAGGAAAAACTGTGCCAGCACAGAAAACATCTCCCATCGTGTTCTAGAAGTTGCACGGATGTCTGCCAAGTGTTTGGCAGGAAGAAAAGAAAAGTTGTCCAAAACAGCTTCCAATCGAATGTTCCTGTGATTGGAAAAGTCAGGAGAGTGCAAAGGTACTGTTTTCTATAGGTTGGCAAGGTGCGCACACAATCCCAGTGTTGTACAGCTTGCTTCTTCACCTTCCCGAAGCTGCCGCTCTCGCCGGCTGCCGGAGCCCAAGAAGCGGCTTCTTCGCGCAAAGACGATTGTGCCGCTCACAGCGCTCTCCTTAGCGCGGCTTCTGCCGAAAGACGCCCGGCAGCGGCTCTTACCTCCGGAGAGCATCCTACCTTCGTCTTTCGCGTCTTTTGTAGTCTACATCTTAGCAAAACTCTTTTCCACTATGTCTGGCTAGGAAAAACTGTGCCAGCACAGAAAACATCTCCCATCGTGTTCTAGAAGTTGCACGGATGTCTGCCAAGTGTTTGGCAGGAAGAAAAGAAAAGTTGTCCAAAACAGCTTCCAATCGAATGTTCCTGTGATTGGAAAAGTCAGGAGAGTGCAAAGGTACTGTTTTCTATCAGTTGGCAAGGTGCGCACACAATCCCAGTGTTGTACAGCTTGCTTCTTCACCTTCCCGAAGCTGCCGCTCTCGCCGGCTGCCGGAGCCCAAGAAGCGGCTTCTTCGCGCAAAGACGATTGTGCCGCTCACAGCGCTCTCCTTAGCGCGGCTTCTGCCGAAAGACGCCCGGCAGCGGCTCTTACCTCCGGAGAGCATCCTACCTTCCTCTTTAGCTCCTCTTCTCATCTACACCTCGGCAACAAGCTTTTCCACTATGTCTGGCTAGGAAAAACTGTGCCAGCACAGAAAACATCTCCCATCGTGTTCTAGAAGTTGCACGGATGTCTGCCAAGTGTTTGGCAGGAAGAAAAGAAAAGTTGTCCAAAACAGCTTCCAATCGAATGTTCCTGTGATTGGAAAAGTCAGGAGAGTGCAAAGGTACTGTTTTCTATCAGTTGGCAAGGTGCGCACACAATCCCAGTGTTGTACAGCTTGCTTCTTCACCTTCCCGAAGCTGCCGCTCTCGCCGGCTCCCGGAGCCCAAGAAGCGGCTTCTTCGCGCAAAGACGATTGTGCCGCTCACAGCGCTCTCCTTAGCGCGGCTTCTGCCGAAAGACGCCCGGCAGCGGCTCTTACCTCCGGAGAGCATCCTACCTTCCTCTTTAGCTCCTCTTCTCATCTACACCTCGGCAACAAGCTTTTCCACTATGTCTGGCTAGGAAAAACTGTGCCAGCACAGAAAACATCTCCCATCGTGTTCTAGAAGTTGCACGGATGTCTGCCAAGTGTTTGGCAGGAAGAAAAGAAAAGTTGTCCAAAACAGCTTCCAATCGAATGTTCCTGTGATTGGAAAAGTCAGGAGAGTGCAAAGGTACTGTTTTCTATCAGTTGGCAAGGTGCGCACACAATCCCAGTGTTGTACAGCTTGCTTCTTCACCTTCCCGAAGCTGCCGCTCTCGCCGGCTGCCGGAGCCCAAGAAGCGGCTTCTTCGCGCAAAGACGATTGTGCCGCTCACAGCGCTCTCCTTAGCGCGGCTTCTGCCGAAAGACGCCCGGCAGCGGCTCTTACCTCCGGAGAGCATCCTACCTTCCTCTTTAGCTCCTCTTCTCATCTACACCTCGGCAACAAGCTTTTCCACTATGTCTGGCTAGGAAAAACTGTGCCAGCACAGAAAACATCTCCCATCGTGTTCTAGAAGTTGCACGGATGTCTGCCAAGTGTTTGGCAGGAAGAAAAGAAAAGTTGTCCAAAACAGCTTCCAA